>NC_038254.2:17009491-17309491 GCF_000004515.6 Glycine max
AAGCACTAAGCATGCATCAAGCACTAAGCATGCATGGATTAATAGCAACAAATACAAAGTAATTGGTGAAGAGGAAAAACTGATCAAAATTCAATATTAATAATAAAACCTCAAAGAGAGCTGTGCTTGATCCTCAAGAGAAAACAACGCTAGAGACTTAGCCTTCCATTAATCAGTAGAAAACGAAATTTTATTGCTACGTGAATAGTAAAAACTGGAATTGCAAAACCTAAAATTATTCTTTCTTCCCAAAACAAAAAGATTCCCCAAACTAAAACCTTGGTGTTGTTATATAGGTTCTCAGGCCCCAAAGCTTATAAATCTGTTTTAAGTCCAAGCCCATAAATAAAATAAAATCTGGGCAAGATAAGATAAGATTTGATAAAATAAAATCTAGATGAAATAAAATCTAGATAAGACAAAATCTAGATGAAATAATATCTAGATGAGATAAAATCTGGATAAGATAAGATTTGATAAAATTGTCTGCTCTCTTCAAGTCCAAGCCCAATTCCAGATTCAAGCCCAATTTCTTACAATTCTCTTGAAATTAAATTAAAAACACAAAATTAGTCCAGTAGGCCCAAATGATAAAACTGCATAATTAATTTGACAATTAAGGCTAATCAGTAATTAAAATGGTGACAAAAAGGGTTAAGAAATAGGAAAAAATGATGACACATCAAAATCCCCTCACACTTAGCCTTTTGCACTCCTGGGAAAAATCAAAAAGTAAAGCAAGGAACAAATCTAGAGACATTAAAGAGAAACAAACACAAAAACAATTACATATTTCTCAATGAATGTCAAGGAATGAAAAGAATGGGTAACATCCAACACGTAAAGAGTTAAAGAATCAAGGCCGTCATGAAAATCATCCAAGCATCTCAAACATGGCAAGATAGTCAATTAGCTCAAGAATGAAAAGTGATAAAGCCTCACAAGATATGCACTCTATCTCTCAAGTTTCTAGGCTACTGTTTACTCTCAGAGCACCCATGAAAACAAACACCACATAGACTTGGCAAGACTCTAAAATTGACAACCACATCACAAACACATGTACATGAGGATTAGAAGGTCTTTTTAAGGTTGTAATGGGGCCAACGACAAGGTAGAGGAAAGTATGGGATAGTAGTTAAAACCCAAAGGAATAGAGGAGCAATGAGGAATAAGTGGGAAGTAAGAAAAAGTAGTAAACCCCAAAACCAAAATTACAAATTAAGCTTTAAAAAGTAAACCCAAAACAAAATCAACCAAGTCCTCAAACCAATCCAAGTCTTCAAACCAAGACCTCATTTATTCAACTTCATTCTTTTTCTGTTTTTTTTTTTAACGTGAACAGTAGCAATTGAAAGCATTTGAAAAATAAAGCAATAATTAGGCAATATATGTATACACATCAAGCATGGCCAACAAAAACATATCATCCAATGAAACATACCCCCCCTCACACTTATTCCCAAAACAATTCCAAAGCTCCAAAATTCCTTAAGGGTAGGGTGAAATCATGGTTTTTCACTTAAGGCTTGTAATGAGCTTCAAAACAAAGAAAGGGGAACATAGGCTCAAAAGGGGTTATAAAAGGAATTAACTCAAGGTAGGCTCATTTGGCTAGAGTCTTATAAGAACAAAATGCCTAAATCATCTCCCAACATGCATGTGAAGCAAGAAGTATCAACAAGAGTCAAGCCAAGACTATTGTGCAAGCAATCAATGGGGCAAAACACACCGAATAAAATAGATGATGATGGCTCAAATTCTCACCAAGGGTAAATCTATCACTTTCAATTCAAACTTTCAAAACTAACTTGACATGTAGAGAAAACAAGGGTTTCAATTCACAAAATGCCAAGAAACTCCTATTTCAAAAACAATTACCCATTACCTGTACATAACCCAAAATTCAAAGAGGAACATGTAATATTGTACACAAAACATAAAACCAAAATAACAAAATTAACCTAGAAAAACCTAATAAAATTAAAGAATACCCAAAAAAATTAAAGAACAATCTCCCTCCCCCCCCCCCCCCCCCCCCCAACTTTAAAAACAAATTTGCCTTTAATGTAGCACAATCATAAGATCAAGAATAATCAAAACAATCAATAAATTTGGACAAGTGCAATAAAAGTAAAGAAGGAGGCAGAAAAAAAAAAAAAACTCCCTAAGTCATGGCGGAAGAGAAGTAGGGTGAAGTAAGGAGGTCTCCTCCACCACTACATCTACTAAGGAGGGATTTGTGAAGAATGGTTTCAGCCAGTGTCCATTGACCTTGAAGCTCTTATCTGTGGATTCACTTTTGATCTCAACTGTACCATAAGGAAAAATATTATTCACCACAAAAGGGCCAATCCACTTTGACCTCAACTTACCACTCATGAGTCCGATTCTAGAGTTATACAATAAAACTTTATGTCCAACCATGAAGTCCTTAGCTATCAAGCTGTCATGGAACTTCTTGGTCTTCTCCTTTTAGAATTTGGAATTCTCATAGACTTCTAACCGGATCTCATCTAGCTCACTTAGTTACAACTTCCTTTCCTCTCCAGCCTAATCAATAGAGAAGTTGCAGGTCTTTACAGCCCAGTAGGCTTTGTGCTCTATCTCTACAGGAAGATGGCATGCCTTGCCATAGACAACCCGATAAGAAGACATTCCTATGGGTGCTTTGTAGGCAGTCCGATGTGCCCAAAGAGCATCATCTAGCCTGGTGCTCCACTCCTTTCTGTTTGGCTGCACAATCTTCTCCAAGATCCTTTTTATCTCCCTATTTGAAATCTCAGTCTGCCCATTAGTTTGGGGGTGGTAAGGTGTGGAAATTTTGTGCACGACCCCATACTTTTTGAGCAAGGCATACATGGATCTGTTACAAAAATGGGTTCCTTGATCACTAACGATGGCTCTAGGGACTCCAAACCTGCAAAACAGATTAGATCTAACAAAATCCACAACGACCTTAGCATCGTTAGTTCTGGTGGGTTTGGCTTCCACCAATTTTGAAACATAATCAACAGCAAGGAGAATATAAACAAAACCAAAAGAGACAGGGAAAGACCCCATAAAATCTATACCCCAGACATCAAACACCTCACAGAATAACATGGGTTGTTGAGGCATTTGCTATCTCCATGAAGGTGAGCCGCCTGTTCTCTGACAAGGCTCACAAGTGCTACAGATTCTCCACGCATCCTTGAAGATGGTGGGCCAATAGAAACCGAAGTCAAGCACCTTGCGAGCTGTCCTCTGTATGCCAAGATGGCCACCTGATGCGGAAGAATGACAGAATTGCAGGATCGAGTCTATCTCATGGTTTGGATTGTATCTCCTAATAACCTGGTCAATGCACAACTTCCACAAATAGGGGTCATCCCAAATATAATGCTTAGCATCACTCTTAATTTTATCATTTTGAGTTTTAGATGCTAAGGGAGGAAAAACAGAAGCAACCAAATAATTCACAATATTAGCAAACCAGGGAGTGGGGAAGGAATCAAAAATACTATACAGAATGTACAAATGGTCATCTGGAAAATCATCCCAAATGGGTGAGTCCTCAGACACACGCTCAATCCTACTCATATGGTCAGCCACGAGGTTCTGCGCACCACTCCGATCACAGATCTCCAAATCAAACTCTTGGAGCCAAAACGTCCACCTGATCAATCTAGGCTTTGATTCAGCCTTCTTCAATAGGTACTTTAGAACTGCATGGTCAGTATAAACAATAACACGAGTACCAAGCAAATATGAACGAAATTTTTCAAGAGCAAACACTATCGCTAATAGCTCCTTCTCTATGGTAGTGTAATTTGCTAGAGCAGCATCCAAAGTTCTGGAAGCGTAGTAGATCACACGAGGCAGCTTATCAATCTTTTGAGCAAGGACAACCCTCAATGCGTAATTGGATGCATCGCACATTAGCTCAAATGGGGTTGTCCAATCAAGTGCCTGAATGATAGGGGTGGTAGTCACCGCACGCTTGAGGCAATCAAAAGCCTCTTTGCACCAGTCATCAAAATCAAACTCCACCTCCTTTTGCAGCAGATTGGATAGTGGAAGGGCCACTTTGCTAAAATCCTTGATAAAGCGCCTATAAAACCTTGCATGACCAAGAAAAGAATGAACCTCTCGCACGCAAGAGGGGTAAGGCAATTGTGAAATAACATCTATTTTTGCAGGGTCTACCTCTATGCCCCTATTCAAAATGATATGCCCTAAAACTATACCTTGTTCTACCATGAAGTGACATTTTTCAAAATTCAGTACAAGGTTAGTTTCAATGCATCTACTAAGAACTGTATCCAAACTATCCAAACATGTATCAAAAGAGGATCCATAAGCAGTAAAATCATCCACAAATACCTCTATGCAACTCTCTAAAAAATCACTGAAAATGCTAAGCATACACCGCTGGAAGGTGCCAGTGGCGTTGCATAGGCCAAAGGGCATCCTCCTATAGGCAAAAGTGCCAAAGGGACAGGGAAATGTGGTCTTTTCTTGATCCTCAAGTGTTGTATGAATTTGTAAATAACCAGAAAAACTATCAAGAAAATAGTAATGAGACTTACCTGCCAAGCGCTCAAGCATTTGATCAATGAAAGGTAAGGGAAAATGATCTTTTCTGGTTACCTGGTTCAGCCTCCTATAATCATTGCAGACTCGTCAGCTCTTCTGCACTCTTGTGGGGATAAGTTCATCCTTTTCATTCTTGATCACTGTGAGGCCTGTCTTCTTAGGAACCACTTGGACTGAACTCACCCACTGACTGTCAGAAATGGGGTAGATAATTCCAGCTTGTAAGAGCTTGGTCACTTCCTTTTTCCTCACATCTAGAATGACGGGGTTGAGTCGCCGCTGTGGCTACCTCACTGGCTTAGCTCCATCCTCTAAAAGTATCCTATGCATGCAGGTAGATGGGCTAATACTAGGAATGTCTGCTAAAGTCCATCCAATGACTTTCTTGTGCTTCTTGAGAACTAGCAACAACTTCTCCTCTTGCTCAGCAACAAGGGAGGCAGAGATGATCACTGAAAATTTTTCCTTGTCCTCCGAGTAAGTATATTTGAGGGTTGTTGGTAAGGGCTTTAACTCTGGTGTGGGTGGTGGCTAAACAGTGGGAGGAACCAGGGTAGGAGAAGAAGAAGGTTCCTCAGCATGTACCTCATAAAGCAAGTCAGAAGTATATGAACTTCCTGCAACATGGTTAGTGCATTCTGACTCTAAAAAATCAACATCAAGAGGTACAACACCCAAAAAATCAGAACCAGACTCAAATTCAAATTCATTCTCAGCATAAAAATCAGATATATGATCAAATTCAAACTCAGATTCAGATTCAATGCATAAGGAATGACAAGTATGTAAATAAGATAAAAATGGATGTTTCCTACCATGAAGAACAGAATCAAAATCAAACATATAATCATCAACAATCTGATCAATTATCTCAGCACGAAAAATAGAATGATCCTCAGATGGATGTTTCATGGCATCAAGAATGTTAAAATGAACAACAATATCACCAAATTCCATAGACAATGTGCCAGCATAAACATCTATCTTGGTTCGGGCTGTTTTCATAAATGGCTTGCCTAAAATAATTGGAACTGAACCATGGGAAAATCTCTCTTCCATGTTAAGAACATAAAAATCAACAGGAAAAATAAGTTCACCAACCCGAACCAGCACATCATCTATGAAACCTGCGGGGTAAGCAACACTTCTATTTGCCAAATGAATCACCACATCTGTAGATTGCAAAGGTCCAAGAGATAAAGAATTGAAAATGGACAGAGGCATGACACTAACTGATGCTCCTAGATCTAGCATGACATTCTCAAATTCATTGTTCCCAATAATGCAAGGTATACAGAAAGTACCTGGGTCCTTACATTTCTCAGGAATGTGAGGAACAAATTTACCTATCAATGCTGACACATTTCTGCCCATGCTAATCCTTTCATTGCCTTTGAGCTTCCTTCTGTGGGTGCACAGCTCCTTTAGAAACTTGGCATATCTTGGAATCTGCTTGATGGCATCTAGCAGAGGTATGTTCACCTCTACTTTCCTGAAGGTCTCCAAGATCTCCTTTTCCGCTTCTTCCATTTTTTGTTTGGAATTCCTCTATGTGGGAATGAAAGAGGGATAAGAGACTGTGGTATGTTAGAATTACTAGAGGAAGGTCCACCTGCATGAAATTTTTTGTTAGGAAGCTTTCTCTTTTGTGCAACTATCTCATCCTCTTTTTCAGGTGTAGAATGAAGCTTGACAGGTTCAGGTGCAGGTACTGCTACTAGTGGAGGCACTTGAATTTGGTTGCCAGACCTCAAGGTGATGGCACTCACATTTTTCAGATTCTGCACAGTTTGTGAAGGCAATTTGTCAGAATTTTGGGATTGAGCTTGGTTCAACTAAGTAGCCATCTGCCCCATCTGATTTTTCAGACTCTGAATGGAGGCTCTTGTCTCTTGCTGAAATTGCATATTCTGGATGGTCATTTGCCTCACTAACTCTTCTAAGGAAGGTTGAGAAGGAGCCTCAGTTGCTTGTTGTCTTTGTTGTGACTGCTGTTGTTGTATTGGAGGAGGAACATATGGCTTGCTTGGACCAGCAGCATTCTGAAAAGGAGGGACATGCTATTGTTGTTATGGAGGACTTGTCCATCTCAGATTTGGATGATTCCTCCAACCTGGATTGTATCTATTGCTTGAAAGGTCATAATTATTCTGCTGTTGTTGGTTTTGCTGCTGAGGAGGTCTATTATAAATGTTTGCAACATAAGCTTCAGGTTGCTCATTGACTCCAGATTTCTACAAAGAAGGACAGAGATCTATATGGTGATCTGCAGAAAAACATAGACCACAGACTCTTGCAACAGGTGTAGATTTCTGATTCATGGCAAGCTGAGTTACTAGGTTGACCAAGGCATCAAGTTTTCCTTCAAGGTTTTTATTTTCAGTAGATGAAGATGAATTTGTGGCTACCTTATGGACTCCTCTAAGAACAATAACATCATTTCTTGCACTGAATTGTTGGGAGTTGGAAGCCATCTTCTCAATCAAATTCCTAGCCTCAGCAGGGGTCATATCACCAAGGGCTCCACCACAAGCAGCATCAATCATACTTCTCTCCATGTTGCTAAGTCCCTCATAGAAATATTGAAAAAGGAGTTGCTCAGAAATCTGATGGCGAGGATAGCTTGCACATAATTTCTTGAATCTTTCTCAGTACTCATACAAGCTTTCTCCACTAAGTTTCCTGATGCCAAAAATGTCTTTTCTGATCGCAGTGGTCCTAGATGTAGGGAAGATTTTCTCCAAGAGCACCCTCTTAAGGTCATCCCAGCTGAAAATGGACCTGGGAGCAAGGTAGTATAGCCAATCTTTTGCCACTCCCTCCAGAGAATGAGGAAAATTCTTTAGAAAGATATGATCTTCTTGGACATCAGGGGGATTTATGGTGGAGCAAACAATATGGAACTCCTTAAGATGCTTATGAGGATCTTCACCTGCAAGACCATGAAACTTGGGCAACAAATGCATTAGTCCAGTCTTGAGAACATATGGAACACCCTCATCAGGATATTGAATGCACAAGCTTTCATAAGTGAAATCAGGTGCATCCATCTCCCTAAGAGTCCTCTCACAAGGTGGAGGTTGAGCCATATTTTCAGTATGAAAATTAATAGCCGAATGCTCAAAATCAGAATATTCAGAATCACCAGCAACAGAATGCTCAAAATGATCAGGATGCTCAAAATGCACAGAATGACCAGGATGCACACTATGCCTAACCAATCTATGAAAGGTTCTATCTATTTCAAGATCAAAGGGTTGTAAATCACCTGGATTGCCCCTAGTCATGCACTATATGCAGCAAATAATGTGTTTCTCAACAAGGGGGTAAAACTACAACTATACTCAAGCGATATCAAAATGAGCTAAAATTTTGTGAGGAACACCCTAAAATCATGAAAAGATAGCACAAAAAATTTCAAAAAAAAAATTCAAAGTCTAACTATGAAAACTACCTAAGCAAATTTTAGAAAAAAAGGACAATAATACTTGAAAAATAAAAAAAAAACTTAGTAAACGGCTGATTTTTGGAGCTTGGGAGACCTCAACTGGCTAAGGCGGGTTGTCAAAATATGGGAAATTTTTTTCTACCCCAAATGCATATATAATAATAGTCATTCTGATACCCGGAACAAAAGTTATGGCCGTTTTAAGTTTTTGCTAAAAACAAGTTCCCAAAATTTTTGTCTCTCTGAAATACTGCCACACTAAGTGCTCCAGGTATTTTTCACACAAAATATGGATCAAAAGAAGTTACCACACAAAAAATCAGCCAAAAATAACAACTCTAACTATCAAAACAAAAATCGCTAATTAAATTGCAAAATCAGTCGCTAATCACTGTTCACAGCAAAACACAAGCTGAAACAGTTGTTGAATCAGTCGCTAAAAACAATCGCTAAAAACAGTCACTAAACAGGGGATGCAACTGAAATGCAAAACAGAACTGTTGGATAGAGTGGCCTCAAAATATTTAAGAAGGGGGGGGTTGAATTGATTATTCCTAAACCTTTCTTTACTAATTAAAAATTTACTCTTCCAAGGCTTTTACTACGTTGTTAAGTGAATAAAGAGTAGAAGAGAAACTTAACCAAAAGTAAAAGCGGAAATTAAAATGCACAACAGAAATTAAAAGAGTAGGGAAGAAGGAGACAAACACACAAGAGTTTTATACTGGTTCGACAACAATCCGTGCCTACATCCAGTCCCCAAGCGACCTGCGATCCTTGAGATTTCTTTTCCAACCTTGTAAAATTCCTTTACAAGCAAAGATCCACAAGGGATGTACCCTCCCTTGTTCTCTTTGAACAACCTAGTGGATGTACCCTCCACTAGAACTGATCCACAAGAGATGTACCCTCTCTTGTTCTCAGTCAAACCCAAGTAGATGTACCCTCTACTTGTACCACAAAGGATATACCCTCCAATGTGTTAAGACAAAGATCTCAGGCAGTTAAACCTTTGAAACTTTGTGAATGGGGATACAAAAGAATTCTTAGGCGGTTAGTCCTTTGAAATCTTTTGTATAAGGGAAAGGGAAGAATCAAAAGAATTCTCAGACTGTGTCGTTTTGAATTCTTTGGCAAGGGAGAAGGGAGACACAAAAGAATTCAAGCGGTTAGTCCTTTGTTCTTTTGGAAAAGGGAGAAGAGAGACACAAAAAGAATTCAGACAGTTAGTCCTTGGCTAATTCTTTTTGGCAAAGGGAGAAGAGATGAAAAGAATGAATAGCACAAGTTTTCAAGGTTTAGAAAACCAGAAAACTTTGGAAAGCTTTTTGGCACAATGAAGAAGAAGAAGTCCAAAGAGATTCAAAGGTTGGAAAGGATTGTATTGTAAAAGTTGTTCAAGATTATTTAATTGCAAAACAAAACCTTTGCTTTTATAGACTCTTCATGTCTGGTCAAGAGAACCATTAGAAGAGTTATGACTTTTAGAAAACCTTAAAAGTCAAAAACCATTTGAAGAGTTACATCTTTTGATTTATTCAGAAACAATTACTGGTAATCGATTACCAAATCAGTGTAATCGATTACACAAGGCTTTTATGTGAAAGGATGTGACTCTTCACATTTGAATTTGAATTTCAACGTTCAAAGACACTGGTAATCAATTACCAAAACATTGTAATCGATTACAGCTTTTGGAAATCAATTGGAACGTTGTAAATTCAGTTAAAAACTTTTTCAAAAACATTTTGCTACTGGTAATCGATTACAATAATCTGGTAATCGATTACCAGAGAGTAAAAACTCTTTGGTAAACATGTTTTGAGAAAAAATCACGTGCTACTCAGTTTTTGAAAAAACTTTTTCATACTTATCTTGATTAAGTCTTCTCTTGATTCTTGAATCTTGATCTTGATTCTTGGAAGCTTAAACCTTGAATCTTGATTTAATCTTGAACATCTTGAACTCATTCTTTGATTATCATGAATTGACCTTTGAGCTTTTTGTCATCACCTTTGTTATCATCAAAACATCTTTGAATCAATCTTGATTCATCATGAAGCTTTGCTTCTACAAGAGCGCTACACAAAATAAGATAACTATACACTATTATGAACCTTTGGCCCACTGCCCCCCGGCAACGGCGCCAAATTTGGTCGAGGTCGTACCTGAATCAAATAAACATTAAAAATGCAGTATCTAGGAAGCGATCATAGGTCGTCTCCCAACGAGCAATGGTTAACCAAACGTTCATAATAGATAGTAATATAACAGTAACGAATTGGAGGGGGGGGGGTTGTTTGTTTTTGTAAATTAAACAGCGAGCAAATTTTAATTAGAAAATATCATAATTAAAAACACGTTGTTTCCCCTTGATTCACAAGCAAGTCTCTTATCCTAGGTTACAAGAATTTATCCTTTAGTCAAATTTGATCGAGGTCGTACCCGAATGAAATAAACATTAAAAATGCAGTATCTAGGAAGTGATCCTAGGTCGTCTCCCAACGAGCAATGGTCAACCAAACGTTCAAAACAGATAGTAATAAAACAGTAACGAATTGGGGGGGGGGGGGTTGTTTGTTTTTATAAATTAAACAGCGAGCAAATTTTAATTAGAAAATATCAGAATTAAAAACACGTTGTTTTCCCTTGATTCACAAGCAAGTCTCTTATCCTAGGTTACGAGAATTTATCCTTTATTAGTTCAACCACTTAATCCAACCCTAAATTAAATTACTAAGCAAACTTTAACATATGGCAGTCATTATGTGATTAAGCAACACATACACCAATTAATCATGAACGAAACTGATCATTAAGCATGAACGTAAATTAAGCGCAAAGAAAATTAATTAAGCACTAAGCATGCATGGGTTAATAGCCACAAATACAGAGTAATTGGTGAAGAGGAAAAACTGATCAGAATTCAATATTAATAATAAAACCTCAAAGAGAGTTGTGCTTGATCCTCAAGAGAAAACAACGCTGGAGACTTAGCCCTCCATTAATCAGTAGAAAAAAAAATTGCAGATTGGAGCCGAAAACCAAATTTTATTGGCATGTGAATAGTAAAAACTGGAATTGGAAAACCTAAAATTAATCCTTCTTCCCCAAAAGGAAAGAGTCCCCAAACCAAAACCTTTGGGGTGGTTAAATAGGTTCTCAGCCCCCAAAGCTTACAGACCTGTTTTAAGTCCAAGCCCATAAATAAAATAAAATCTGGGCAAGATAAGATAAGATTTGATAAAATAAAATCTAGATGAAATAAAATCTAGATAAGATAAGATAAAATCTAGATGAAATAATATCTAGATGAGATAAAATCTGGATAAGATAAGATTTTATAAAATTGTCTGCTCTCTTCAAGTCCAAGCCCAATTCCGGATTCAAGCCCAATTGCTTACAATTCTCTTGAAATTAAATTAAAAACACAAAATTAGTCCAGTAGGCCCAAATGATAAAACTGCATAATTAATTTGACAATTAAGGCTAATCAATAATTAAAATGGTGACTAAAAGGGTTAAGAAATAGGAGAAAATGATGACACATCACATAGTTCAAACTCCAGTGATGCATATATGATTTTAAATATTTGTTTTAATGAGATGATTAGTCATATGAACATAACATATTAATATTATTATTATGTGATATGTATATGGTGCATGAGGCGTGATAATGTGATGTCTTGGAATTATGGAAGTGTGATGAACTGTGTATAAGTGACAAGTTGAATATGTGTTAAATTGTGAGATCATACTTGTATTGAGATGTTGTGAGTTATGAACCATACAATCACACGACTATAAGACCCTTTAAGGGCAACAAATTAATATGCGATGAGTATTGTGATGGGATCGACTATGGGAACCCGACGAGTTGAATCACTTTGAGGCATGACGAGTTAAAATTATTTTGAGAACAATTAAGGAGTCGTGTGCTTTGTATAGTTCATAGATAAAGTTTGTGTGTTAAAATATTTTTTGAGTTGGACCTGAATCAAGAGGGAGAGGCCCTGACGGCCTTGGGGGTAAATACACCCAATTTAAGTGCTCTTTTAAGTCTATGTCAATCCCACATGATTAAAGCATTCTCACAAAACAATGACCCTAATTGATCTCCCTATGATTTTACCTAGTGAGAGTGACCTGACTTACCAGTGTGTGGTCTGTCTTATCATGTACTCCTAGGCGCCTAATGAGATTTTTCACTGACATGGTAGCACATTGCATATAAAATTGAGTTTTAGTATATTTATTGCATAACGCCTGTATAATGATCATTGTAACTTGTTACGTGATGATGGGTAATGAATTGTGTGAGTGTGAGATGTTGTGTTGTACTTGAGATGTGTTGTTCTGAACACGTGATTAATGTGAAGGTGTGGAATGTGATTTTGTGATTAAATTCTTGGGACAAGTGATGTTACACAATGAGTGATAAAATGATGCGAATCGTACTAAGTTGAGCTTGTTATATCTTTTTGTTTATCTCTACCTATTTAGGAATATGATGACTCACTCCTCGTGTGTTGTTTGTGTTTGGATCCTGTGATGATCTTGAACCTTGTGTTTGTGGGAGCATATGACTAGAGGTAAATTACTTTAAGGAACCTCGTGCTAGAGGACATCAGGACACAATGCTCTGATAGGATATGACATTGAGGCATGTGTTTCTGTTTTAATTGCATGATGTTTTGAATATGTTATTTTACTTTATTTTATTATGTTGTTTAACTTGAGTTCTTTTGTAAACTTGAACGATCTTGTTTTGAGCCGAAAATATTTCTGAGAAATTATATTTGGTAACAGTGAAACAAATGTGAAATTTTTATCCACATGGATGTACTTGAGATTTTATTGAATAAAATTGATTCAATTAGATTCCGCATTTTATATTTTTTTCTCATTTATATGCATGTTGGGGTAAAGGGTGTCACACCAAGTACTTATTGAAATAACTTGGAAATCCATTACTAAGAATCAAATTTTTATTTTAGTTTGAATTGTTTGACATTATTTTTGAATTGTGTAGGAGCACTTTTTGGGACACCCATTGAGACCAAATAGATGAAAACATAAAAAAAATTTCTTCTTTAGGTCATGATTATACTTGTGTATGCACCTAAGATCTAATAAAAACTTATGGAGTCTAGTCAAAAGAAGAATAGTGTGCGTAAAGGAATAGAGGCATTTTCCTTCAATATGCCTACTACTTTTGTGGTTATTTTGACTTCCTAAGTAGTACAAAGCCAAGTTTGCACCAATCACCATGCTCTCTACTATGCCAGATGCACCACTATTAGAGCTACCTATCATATTGACAGCTTACTTCATAAATTAACATATTGACATGGAGATACATGACCTCATGCATCAATTGTCTAAACCAATTGAATCAAGGCTAGTTATTGGTGTGATCGAGTTTGCCAGTTTAGTCAAATTTGGTTCAGGCAGGATTTGTTTCACAAGTTGTCGAACCTGTGACTTTCAGGTTATTAGTACGACACTCTAACCAACTGAGCTAATAGGCCAATTATATCATAAAATAAATAATGTTGTTATATATAACACTAAAATTTCTAATGTATATTTAATGCGCTTGTAAATTTAAATAATAAATTTTTTGACAATTAATTTTGATATAACTTATACGAATTATTTAATCCGTATATTTTTTAAATAAAAAAATATTTATTATTAAGAAAATTAATTTATTAATAAATTAAAAAACATATTTTTGAATAAATTTTAAAAAAACACTTACGGATCATGTAATTCATATGAGGTATACAAATTATGTAATTCGTAAAAATAAAAAACACTTAAGGGCATTTTTGGAATTTTGTTTTAATGCTAGGTGCACAAGCAATATGCTGGTGCACCTAGCAAAGCCCAAGCCTTAATTACACTGAGTGGGTAGATAGGATGAAATCGCAATCTAGCCACCCATTGAAGCCCAAAAGCCGCAACCACAAGCCTTTTACTAAAACCGCACTAACGAAGCTAGTCACCACTAACCACTTGCAACCCAACCTAGGGAAAAATTAGGCAGAAGAAGAAAACTCTTTAGGGGACAAAATTTTTGTGTTTAAAAGAAAAGAAGGAGGCGAGAGACTAAATTTTGTAAATTAATTTGAGAATGCAAATTGAAATACAATGTTAATCAAGTCGACACTTATATTCGCCAAGTCTATCATTCAAAAACTAATATTTCTTTTTAATTTAGCATCCGCCATGACTGACATGAGTTTAGGAAAACAAAAAATAAAAAATAAAAAATAAAAATAAAAACATAAACAGAAATTAGTTTAGTGTTGCCTTAACGTCAATTAATTGACTAACACAACTTCAAAAAAGATCAAATGAAATGAGTTAATATTATATGAACATGTGTAAAGAATATAACTTGAAGAATCAATAATATAGAATAGATTACATGTTAAGACAAGTCTCAGTTTTTTTTTATCCACAATAAACATATTTGTATTAATAAAAAGGCATCAGAAATGCCAAAAGCTATTACAAACGCGAGAACTGTACATAAAATGACGCTGTAGGATAAACACAAAGCGCAAAATTGTATTGGTTGTTGGGATAAATATGTATGCACAAGATCAATATATATATGTAATGGTCTTTTTTAGATAAAGATTAATAGATCTCATGAACTAAATTGAATATATAGATGATGTATATGTGGATGTCATAATTGAACTGACTCAATTGAAAATTTCTAAATAGTTAATATTACCTTAATATGTTGATAGGAATTTCTCAAGAAGAAATATAATAGTTTCATTTGACATGAGATTATCATAGTAATTAACAAGTTATTTGTTATATTTTAATTCAGACACCTAATGCCTAAGGGCACTAGTTGAATAAATATTGAATATGATTAAATACTTGTAGAATTAATGTTTAATCAAGAAGGAATCCATCAACTTAGGTAATGAGTTTGAGCTCTACGATAGAATTAAGACCTTGTTCAAGGCAATTGAATGAAAGAAGAAAATAGTTTAGTCATTTATTAATTAAACGTGTTAGCTTATTAGAGTTTGACAATAATACTATACTTTAGAGTTAACCTTGAGCTATAAATGATGAAAGAAAATATTACATTATTCTTCTATTGGTTCTTGAAAGTAAAATATGTTACTTCATGTTATCCGGATGTTAAGGAGTGTTGTTAGACGCCTATCTTGATTAGTAAATTAATTATAATTAATTTATTATCGACTTAGTATTAAACCTACTAAGTCACACACACTAGAGTGTTCCAATCTTTGTAAAAGAAAATAATTTATTTGATAATTAAATTAGAGAATTTAATTTAATCAAATAAATATTTTAGTGGAGTATTATTATATTTTTTGTTAGCACCAATAATATAAAAAAGGGAGTATTATTTTATAATTGTGGAAGTTGTCCATAAAATAAAAATAATATTCTATTGCTACATATCGGGAATGTGATTAATCATGTGATTAATTGTGAATTATTTTTGCCTTAAATCAAAAAGCTTATTACAACAAAAGATATGAGATAATTTTTATTTTTTTATAAAGATAAAGAGATATGAAATTATTTTAAATCTTTCCTTTTTTTTCTTTGAGAAAAGGCTCAACTCCATGTCTCTTTAACATTATAAATAAAAGCATCTACTTTAGGCTAAGCACACCAGACACAAACTACTAGAAAAGTTCAAGACTAGTTTTATGCCTGAATAGTAGAAAGAAAATTTGTTATTTAGAGTTTCACTCATCAAAGAGGTGATAACAAAGATTGTTAGTGTGGATATATGTAAAGTCTTCACACTATTGAAGACAAATTTTCTTTCTTCAAGAGCGCACATCCGGATACACAAATCTATTTTATCTTTATTTATTATTGTTGTATATTTTGAATACAAAATATATCCTAATTTTTCCACTGCAAGTGTTAGGAATACTTCTATGTAACTATCATTAGCTACTCAACATTTATAGCATGAAAACACCATAAATACTCCATAATCATCCACTCCCAAGCTCCTTAAAAATAGCACAACAAATTGTCGTGTCACCTTCAAAATGGTTTCCTCCACTCTCGTTAGTAGCAAAAAGATGTATGACTAGGGATATGGCCAAGGCCAATGTATCTAATCATATAGTTACAATAGAAATTAGTAGAAGGCTTAAATATGTTTTTGGTCCCTGGTATATATTCGTTTTTTGTGTTTGGTCCTTAATGAATTTTTCCTACGAAGCAAGTTCCTAATATTTGTAAAATTTAGTTCGATGTCCTTGTCGTTAATCCGAAATCGTTATCTGCCTATGTGTCCATTAACTGGCCACAGGCATGCCACGTCTCGTGCCACGCGTACTCGTTGCCTAAATCAGATCACACGTAGGATTTTTTAAAAAAAAAATAAAAACGAAACCATTTGGATTTAGGTTAAAAAAACTTGGGGACTTCCCAAAATAACCCAATTCAGTTCCGACGCCGCGGTCCTCCGGTGGAGTCCAATTCAGAGGAGGCAACGCGTTGACACCGGCGTCGAGCAACATTTTTTAGAATTGACACCCACGAAACACCATAGCCACCACCAACCACCATCTCTTCCCTTAACCTTTACTGTGTCGTCGTCTCTCTCCCAACCTCATCACCATCATGATGCGGGCTGCCACATGACCTCCCTACACCATCACCACACCACCGCTTCACCATCATCATCAGATCTTTCAAATACGTGCCCAAAACCATCACCCATCACCGGATTCGAACAAAACTACCCTGCGTCACAACCACTTCCACGGCTCCATCCATACCCAAAATCCTGCAAACAACCCTCCTTGAGCTCATCAGTGTGGGCCTTTCTTGAATCCTCAAATCCTAAACCACCACACTCAAAATCCCACCCACATACTTCACAAACGCGTCCTCCCCTGGTTCCTGACTGTAATCGCTCTTCCCCCGAACCCAAATGCGTGAGCTGAAATCTCAATATATGTAAACTGCATCGACAAACAAGGTGTTGCGATGCATTTTGTTCAAAGTTGGACCAACGCTTTTCATGGATGAGACGAAAGTCGCCATTGAGGACCTCAATCATGACAAGGGAGAGGCCAATGTTGACGGTGGTGGTTGTCTTGCCCATGCTGTCCTTGCTAGAGGTGTTCACGGCGACGCGGGGGGTGGAGTCAGAGAGCTCCGACTTGCGGTTCCACTGGAGGGCGAGGGGGGGGGGTTTGGGTTTGGGTTTTTAGGGGTTAGGGTTTTTGAGGGGAAGAGGAGAGAATGGGGATGAAGGAGGAATGCGAAGTTGGGGGCGGTGGTGGCGCTGGGGAGAAGGTGGAGAGAGGACATTGGGAAGGGGAGAGATGGAGATGGAGAAGAAGAATATGAAGAAGAAGAAGAAGAAGCATAGTGCAATCACATGTGGCACAGAAGAAGATGAATCGTGCCAGTTAGCTTTTTTTTTCCTTTTAACCTAAATCCAAATGACGTCGTATTACTTTTTTTTTTAAAAAAAAAAAAACTTTTTTTACTTAAGCATGTGGCACCACACATGTCATTACACATCACATGCCAACGTGTCCGGTTAATGGCCACGTAAGTAGTTAACATCGCATGCTAACGTGTCTGATTAATGGCCACGTAAGTAGTTAACAAATCCTAACTAACGACAGGGACGCCGGACAAAAATTTTAAAATATTAGGAATCTGATTCGAAGGAAAAATTTATTAGGAACTAAATGCAAAAAATGAGTATATATTAGGGACCAAAAACATATTTTAGCCTTAGTAGAAAATTATTTGTCTTTAACTTTTGGGCTTAGTTAGTTCTTCTCCTTAATATTTTTATGACATGATAATTGGACTTTAGAATTATCGCATTCACAATCAAAATAGTTATTGTTAGAAATTCTTTAATAAAATTAGATCATCACTTAATATAAGCACATGCTACAAGATGGAAAATTGGATATGACACTGAGACTGTGAAATAAGTTTCGTGAATGATTAGGTTTGAATTTTAACATGAAATCAACATCAATCACTAACCTAAGAAACAACTCCCTAGACCTATGTAAAAATTGATAGACAGCAAGGAAGACTAGGTTTAGCTAGAATTTGGAAGATTATGAATTAATTAAAGTGTCTTTAAAATACATTAAATTAAAAATTAAAAAAATATCAAATTTACAAAACGTTTTATAGGCTCTAATTGAAAAATGGAAAACTTAAATGTAATCATTTGATATAATAAAATAAGTCACCTGATATTGGTGACTTATTTTAAAGTGACAAAGTGAACCTTCCATTTGCACTTGTTTCGTATTCAACCTAGGGGTGAGAATAGGATAGGTCAGATCCGACTTTGGAAGGCCTGAGCCTAGCATACGATGAATCTTTGAGACCTGAGTCTGGCCTATAGCCTATCAAAGGCTTTTATTTTGGCTCGGCCTGGCCTTTTTAAAAGTCTGGCCTAGCCTGATAGCTTTTTTAAAAGTCTTCTTCACAATAAATATTTAATATTTTATGAAGTAGGAACGTAATAGGAAAGTTTAAAAAAAAGGAAAGTCAAATCAAAATAATGAGGAATATAAAATGGCACATGATTCACACCTAAATTGTAATTAAAGTCCTTGATTATAGGAATAGAAGTTATGGAACAGTAATGTGTAATGATAGTTTCAAAAACAAATTAATTGTGTCCAAAAAATAATATTATATATTGGTACCCAAAAAATAATATATATATATATATATATATATATATATATATATATATATATATATATATATAGGCCGGCCTATCAGGTTTATAAGGCTTTTTAATAAGCCTAAGCCTGTTCTATTTAATTTAATAGGCTTTTAAAAAAGCTTGAGCCTAACCTTTTAATTAAATAGGACAGTTCAGGACAGACTTTATATAGGCCAGGTCGTAGGCCTCTGTAGGCCGGCCTGGTCTATTCCCACCCCTAATTCTACTCCACTACACAAGCTCTGGTGTTCTAACACCGCTGCACATATGAATAACCAAAAGAATTCCCAATGTTTCTCATCCAGGTCCATGTATGAAACAAAAAATCCTGGAACGAGGCTCCCCTGAATACAATATTGTCTCTCCTGGTTGTAGTCCAACAAGAAATGTTGCCTGAAATGCTGCAGCAGAACCGAATTGAGGTCCAACCATGCGTAATAGTGACTCCATACTGCACGTGCCATTTTACAAGTGAATAGGACATGCGATACAGATTCCTCAACACATTTGCAAAATGGGCACTTACAATCCCTCTCACCTGTTAGCAGATTTCTTTTTCTCTTATTATCTGTAGTAGGAAGTCTGTTTCTGAGTAATCTCCAAATGAAGATGTTGATTTTTGGTGGAACCTTGATCCTCCATAGCTCTTGAAAAATGTCATCAAAATTGTTGCCAAAAACACGCCCACAAAGTGCTAAATATGTTAGTTTCACATAATATTCATCACTTTGTCTCTCCCTCCACCTCCATAGATCCGCATCTTGTCTTTGCACCCTCACACCTCTAGGATCCACGTGGAACCTATCCACCATTTTATTTTCCCATCGAAATCATTCTCTCCTCCATATCAACTTCCACCTCCATTTTTCGCCAATCCACTCACCCAAATTACCAATGAATTCAGCTCTTTGTAACAAATTAAGAAATAATCTTAGAAATTTATTTGCCAAAGATTGTTCCCCTTCCCATAAATCCTCCCAAAATTTGAATTTATCACATATTCCCATTTTCCATTCCAACATAGACGCAAACTCATCAAGACTCTCACATATTTTGCCAAGATCTCTCCACCAAATTGAAGAATTGTATGAAATTTTCTCTTTACAAGTTCCCTCCACCCTCCATATTTTGATCCCAATTGACTTCACTCCACAAATCTTTTTTCTCATTCAAGAGAAGTCTCATAGTGAATATAGTACCTGTGATGTAAGGTTTTTGTTGTTGTGATCATCCATATCTAATCTCACCTAGTAAGATAAAGTTTCTATGGTGTTACAAATATAACTAATGGCTGATTTTTTAAAATTAATAATACTAGGAAGGGGGAGCCTGTGTATGGACACTTGTCTTGAAGATAGAAAATCACATTCAAATACTAGAAAAACGTAAAAAAAAAATACAATTAAAAGCTTATGGGAAGACGTAGAAATTCACATTAAGCAAATATGGTGGGAATCAATTCACGACTTCAAACCAATCATGTTGTGTGCAAGTGCATTATCGATCGAAGGGCACAATTGCTTTCGCCTTAGTCCATACCAGCATCTACGTATAGTATATACGAATTGGTAGACATTTACTTTGTTCCATAAATGACAGCATGCACATTGGTGGATTATTCCTTAATTAGTTTGGCGAAGTTGCCGATCGAGATAGAAAGATTTGGGACCATAGTCTCTTTTTGTGCTTGTTATGTTTCTGTGTCTTTCTCTATAATCAGTATTCTTTTACAGCATGAAACTGAGACCGTTGTAATAAAGTAGATTCTCCCTTTGAGCCGAATTCAATTGTGTAACAGCTCAAAGATTAGTTCACGAACTTGTATGACAGGAAGTGTTCAGATTCTACAAGACTTCAATCTGAATCTTCCCTGCTATCTGCCCCAATATAGAAATCATACTGAATTTGATGTGTCTTTTTTTTAACAACAATTAATTATTTTTGGACGAATTTTATTGTTAAACAATATTTAAAGACCATGTCTCCATTTTTTTAATACTATTTTTCAAGAGAAAAATTACAGAGTGAAACAAATCAGTTCAAAGGAAATTATATTACTTTTTTGACAGAAAGGAAATTATATTACTAATATAGTATATTTTTCTTTTAAAATTACTAAATTAGTATGATCTTTTTTAATAAAAATATTACCATTATAGAGAAGTCCATTTTCATGTTCTATATGACTTCTTATATTGCACGAACTTTGAATAATTAATATTTTTTTTAAAAAGTTATAATAACATTAATTACATATGAAGTATGAATATTAATATTCACCAACTAATAATGGGGGAACTAAACCAATTAATAATTTTAGAAATTATTTTGCATTTTTTCTAATTTTAAGGACTGTTTCGACTAACTATGACCTTTGTAGGACTAAAATAGTTGAAAATCTCAGACTAAATTTGTAATCCCCCCCTCCCCTAAAATCAAGTTATCTCGATCGAGAGAGTCAAATGTGATGAGACTAATTCAAAAAACACTAAAGTATTAGTTAAAGTGCAATTTCTCTTCCAACATTTGTAGTTCTATTTACATATTTAAAAATTGAACTCCTGTTATATGTTTTAGTTAAAGCGGATAAATTATTAGTTATTTGTATCCCACCAGTATACTCTTAATATATTCCGATTAAATTCTTGTTTTAATCCTTAAAATAAAATAGTGGAAGATTTAAGAAAAAAAAATATTAAAGTGAATGATAATTTATAAAATTAAAAATGAAGTGATAATTTGAGTGTCTTTATGAAGCTAAAACATTATACTCAATTACAATAGCAAGATTAAAGTAGAGATTGTTTCTTATTTACCACTTTTTATTGTTGTGGTATCTAGTCGAGATATAAAAATTAATTTTGAGCTATAGATCGAGAATTATTTAAGGAGTTAACATCTTTTCGTATATTTATTCATACTAAAAAATTAAGATTGGATTCTCACTACATATATAAGAGAGGTAGTTATTTGTTAATCATATCATATAATTTTGTGAATTCCTAAATGTTGTATTGATTTTTCAGTACAACCGTTCAGTTGTTTGCCATTGAAAATTACCTCGTTTGGCCAATCATACGAAATAAACGATTTTGTACTTTGGGAAGCATATTGTAGACAAGGTTATACTTTTTCTCTACAAGAAGGAAAAAACCTTATTACCCAAAAATGGGAATTTGAACGAGGTGACTGTACTTTCATATGAACATCATGGGACGAGAATGATGTCGGGACCATCGATTTTTAGCAGGTACTTATACTCTCAATTTGTGTCCCCTAAACTACCTAGCTATGAGGGTCCAATTTACAGCTTGCCACACACAAAAGAATCTGATTCGTTTCTAAAGAAATCATATAATAGTTTCCCACTACTTTGTAAGTTCTATATATAGGGCTATCCCTCTAGCTGAATTTTCCATCATCCAAAACAGAGAACCTCTTTTCCTTTACATTTACCTTTCATTCATACAAGCTCATAAGTCAATTTTGGTTTATCATTCCTAGAAGAAGGAACCTTTAACCATTGACATGGCCATGGCATATGTTGCTAGATCATCGGAGTCATCTCAAGTGCTTAATTTCCATTCCACTGCTAAATGGAATGCTCACTTTGATGCCTTGAAACAAACTAACAAACTGGTATGTTTGGAATATTAACTGGTAAAATTTTTGGTTTCAGTTTTCACCCCAGAAGAAAAAATTGGTTTTGCTAAGATTGATTTTCTTTGCCACAGATGGTGGTTGATTTCACTGCTTCATGGTGTGGACCTTGCAAACTCATGGACCCAGTTATCCAAGAGTTTGCTACAAAGTACAGAGATGTCGAGTTTGTGAAGATTGATGTGGATGAGTTAATGGTATATCACTGACTCCTTTTTCACTTTTAACTCATTTGTTCCTAATTTTAAAAATCATATATAATTTTTTATGAAGTATATTATATAAATTTTATTACGGGTAAAATGCAATTTAGTTAGTTATCTGTTAAAATTTGTCTTAATTCTTATATATTAAAAAGGTTTAAATATTTTTAATCATTTTAAGTTAACGTTTTTATTTTTTGTTCTTGTAATTTTTTTTTTGTTTTATTCTTTGTAAATTATGTCTCTACTTTATTTTTTGTCCTTTAAACCATTTAAATAGCGCTTTGAATAATGAAAAAATAATATTTAAACCACTTAAAGACCAAAAAATAAAAGAAACATATAGTTTTGCAGAGACTAAGACTATGTTTTTTTTCAAGGAAAAAAACAAAAAAAATTTACTAAATTAGAAGAAGTAAAAAAGTATTTAAACTTATTAAAAATAATAATTTTAATTTTCATATTTTTATAATAAATGAATTTCGTCACTCTTCCTAATATGTTAAGTTCTATAGAAAGGGACAAATTTTCTACTTATAAAATACATAAGGACTAAAATCATTATTTTTAAAATGTAGACTCAAACTAACTTGGGCTCAAAATTAAAAAGCTTAAAACACATTTTACTCTTTTATTATTTCATAGTAACAAACAATTTCTAGAATTTGGGAACTGATTACTATACATAAATGAAAACAGGAGGTATCTCAACATTACCAAGTGCAGGGAATGCCAACTTTCATGCTGATTAAGAAAGGCAACGTGGCTGATAAAGTGGTGGGAGTAAGAAAGGAGGAGCTACAAAGGTTGATTGAACAACACCGAAAATAAATGTGTGATCATGCACTCAATAAAATAAAATCAGCAAGGCTCTTCACTCTTCAGCATATTTTACCGGGTCCTCTTGCTAGATATAATCTTTCATCGAATCTCAACCAGAATATTTGACTTTCCTCCTGATTTTATATCCCTAGTGCTCTTCGGGGATGCTTCTCATCATGTTTTGTTCCCTCGCGGATTCTAGTTTTGTCTATTTCCTTTTTTTTTTTAAAAAGAAGGAAAAACCAACAACTAATAGAAAGCTGAATAAGTTGGTACCATTATTTTTATTTTCAGCTAAAAAACAAGTGTTATTGTTTAATAATCACCATCACAATTTAAAATTTATACCTATTTGTAATCTGTCGGTGCTGATTTTAAGCCATGAATGAAAAACGACATAAAAGGGGCACTGATGCATCCGATCTCTATATAATATATGCATTAAAAGGTCACTTGGATTGTTTTGTGATATTTGATACGGCTCATCAATATCAATTACTACCAGAATTATTAGCGAAACTAGACAGTTCTCTTAGAAAACAGAAAAAAAAATAGGTGAAAATAAATCTTTTCAAAGTTCTTATAAAATAGTAGGCAGAAATAGATAGATAAATCATGGGACCAAACGGATGGACATTGTAGAATGTAGATTATCATAAAATATGTCGAGATCAGTCATTTTCATACTAAGCATGTATAACAAAATAAACAAGCCTCTATTTAACGGAAACCAATTAATGCACATTTTAATTTTTTTCCCCAGCCGCTTTCTTCTAGAAACGCGAAGTAAAAATATATATTGGAAAGAGTGAAGTAACTGATACTTCCTAAAAAAATGAAATTGATACTAGAATATATCTATTTATGGCGAGGAATTAAAATCCACTTAATTCACTTCGAAAGGAATAAACAAAACGAACAAGACTGTGTTGAAAGAAACAATTGATCTCTACATTTTGAAAGGAATTAAATTTCAACTATCAATTGAGGATATACTTAGTATTAAAAAAAAAATAGATTTCGCAATTATTTTTTTTATAATATACTCATTAAATACAATATTTATTTCCTAAACATGCTATTAAAATGATTTTAGCATTCAGATTCAGAATTATAACTTTTATTTTGTGAAAATAAAAATTAAATTCATTTATTTTATTTTTGCCATGTATTTCATACTGTATGAAAAGGAAATAAAATAATTTTGAATTTCGTCGAAAAATTTAAGGAAATAAAATAATTTTGAATTTCGTCGAAAAATTTAAACAATGGTAATTAAAAAAAAGTGTATGGATAGAAATATTAATGTTGTTTTTGTTTAAAAAATTAGATTATTTTTGGTTAATTTAATATATTTTTTTTGTTTTACTCATAATTTTTTTTCATTTTAGTCCACGTTCTTGGTAAACGATGGCATAGCTAACAGAAACTAGAAAATATACTTGACGTTTCTTGAATAAGATGAACTAGAATAAAAAAGTTCTAATATAAAAAACTTATATTGAAAATTTGCAATTTTATAAGGACTGAAACTTTAATATTAAAGACAAAATTAAACACAAAAAAATATTATAGAGACCAAAAAAAGGAAAAACAATCTTATATAATATCAACTAAAGTTATCTAAGTCAAAATTTAAATTTGAATAGAAGTAGAAAGTTAAATAAATAAAAAAGTGTGAATAAACATATTAGGACTGTAAATATTCCCACCCATAATAAATTAAACACAATCCAAGACCATTTTTTGCAGCTGAAATCGCTTTATTCCAAAACTACGCCACACTGCAGACATGGTAGTAACATGCTTGGCTTATTTGTATTATGCACATTTTTCATGTCTAAGACTAAAAGGTGTATTTAAATATTTACACATTGTAAATTGACCTCTCTCAACTCAAGGGTGTTAATTGGAGGGAAAAAAAAGGCAATAGACATACTAGACTGAATTAGTCATCAGCAGTACTGTTGCTCAAAATCCTTTTCAGTTCATACTTCTGTTGTGAGGTGAGCCTTGATGGGAACATAACATCAAACTTGATTCTCAAGTTTCCTTTCTTGCCAGGTTCCTTTGAAATTGGCATTCCTTCATTTGGGACCACCAACACATATTTTGGTTTCACAACTTCTGTGACTTGAATTGTGAGCTCTCTTCCATCCAAAGTGGTTAAATTGAGAGTCTTTCCCACTAGAGCTTCCACAAGTAGGATTTTCTGTGTGACAACCAAATCATTTCCATCTCTCTTGAACAAAGCATGTGGTTTTTCATCAACCACAAAGATTAGATCGTCAGGAGCAGTAGCTTCTGCTTCTTGGTTGCCTTTCCCAGGAAATGTTATTTTTGTGCCTTTCTTCCAACCAGGTTTGATATATATTTTCAAGACCTCTTCCACAGTCTTCGTCTTTCTGCAAAAACCAAAAGGAGGAAATTTGTGAAGCCAAAAAAAGCACATATCTAAGTTATAAGGTTGGTTCAGTGGTTGAAGGCAGAAGGAGGGAAGGAGAAGTCGTTGGTTCCAATTTCTTTCACTAAAAAACTAAAAAAAAAAAAACACATATCTCTAAGCAACTTGAAATGGTAAAAGGGAATAAGAAATAGGACATATTTGACACATTTTTTATTCACTTGGCCAAGTCCACCAGAAAACAAACCTGAAATACGAATCTCTACAAAACCAACATATTTTATACTGCAACTTAGTAATTAATAGTTTTACTTTGTTTCTATACAACTAAAATAACCATTAAGAAGACCAACGCAAATCCCAAAAGAATAAGAAAATAATAACAAAGGATCTCCTCTTTCTCCACATGTGGGTACACATGTAAGCATGTAGCACATGATCAAGGCCTAGTCAGTGAAAAGCCAAAAGAGAAAACAGCCAAACCAGAAGTGGAATAGCCAAATAAGCAGAAAAAATATGCTAATAAAAGAAATACGGAGAACTATAAGACACACAATCGAGTAAAATGTAAATTATACATTAATTTACACAATAATACAGTCAAATTTCTTGGAAATGGGGCCGTTGTTTATTTTTTTTCTACACCGAAAAGACTCATGAGTCAAAAGATTAAGCAAGAATTCAACCATCCAAGTATAGTATAATCCCAATTAATATCAGCAAGTTTTGTTTTTTATAGTTTCAGAATTATTAGAATTTCAATCATCGATCAACATCAATAGCACACATATAGCCCATATGTCAGAATTATTAGAATTTCATTCAACATCCATAGCACACAGAGCCTATAACCATTAACCACTTTTAAGAAAAGATAGTTTTTATAAACTAAAATTAATCTATGCACTCCAAAACAAGCATATTTCTAAAGCAGCATGAAAACAAATCTACATTCCACAACCAAACACATTCCCCAGCAGAACAAATAAAACCCACAAAAGGAACACATCAAATTCCACCACTAATGCAAACGGATTAAGGCAAGAACAGAAAGATAAAAAAACACAGATTACCCGAATTCATGAGGAATAGTCTTCGAGATCTTCAACTTCTTCTTGCAACCTTTGTAAAGCTCCTCAAGGGTGCACACCAATTTGCTCTCAACCACCCCAACATTTTTCACCCCCTTGGGGACCCTATTAACATCCCCATCACCATTCTCCTCATTCACCTTCATGGAGTTCAGGGGATAGTGACCATAGAAATCATAGATCTGGCGCTTCTTGGGGTCACTGAGAACATCATAAGCCTCCGAAACCTGCTTGAACTTTGCCTCAGCTTCTTCCTTCGTAACATGTTGATGGTGGTGTGGATGGTTCTTATCTGGGTGCCACTTCATGGCCAACCTCTTATATGCCCTCTTGAGTTCTTCATCCGTGGCATTGCGGTTCATCTTGAGGATCTTGTAGTAATCTCCTGCACCCATTTTCTGTTCCAAATTGTGTGCGAAAAAGTTTGCTTTTTTCTTTTCTTTTCTTTTTTCTCTTTTGGTGTTGTGGGGTGGAGAAAATAGAGAGGAAGCTCTGTTTTTGTTGTTGTTTGTTTGTTGGGTTTGGAGAGAAAAAGAGAGGTTTGGGTTTGACTCTGTGCACGTGGGAGCAAAAGGGGTTGTTGTGGTGGTGGGTGAGTCCAACAACACCGAGTCTACGACCACTAGAACTCGCTATGAAGGGAAGAGGAATGCACACGCGCAAAAGTAGCAGAAAACACGTTCAATTTAGAGATAGCAGGGGTGAGAAACACTAAAACAGAGTAAACAGAGCGTGAGTTAGTGAGAGAGAGAGAGAGGAGTTTTTAAGGTTGGACACTTGGATGCTGATGGCTAAGAGATAGATAAATATCCATATGGCATTTTGATTTTTGGAATTTTTGAGAGAGGGTAGTAGTGGTTAGTGAGTGATGTAGTAGTATAGTAGTACCTTGTGGACAAAAATGTTCAATAAGATCCAAATATATAATGGCCAGTTAATGGTAATTAGGGAAATTTTGAACGGTTGGTTTTCATATTTTTGTTATTTTGTGAATTTGGTCTCTTGTTTTTTAATTTTATTTTAATGGTATAATTTCAATCTATTTATTAATGAAATTTATTTTTTAATAAAAGTGTTAACATGATATTATATTATATTGTCATATGGTGATGTTAATGGGTATATTTAGTAAAACTATTGTTACTCTAGTGTCTTATTAACTTTTTTTATTAAATATTTATATTTATATGACAGAAAAAATTATACAATTAAAATAGTGAAAAACAAGTACACAAAAAATAAAATAAGAGACCCAACTTTAGAAAATAAAAATAAATTAAGGGGACAAAAATACAATTAAGAGAATTCTGAACTACCTATTCATGCTACATTTACAATACTGATCAGAAAAGGTACATTCACATTATATTTCTGAGAACAATTGGTTGACTTAAAATACATGTATCTCCCAAAATACGGAAATGATACACTATTAATTACCGGCATTTGAAATTTAAAGCACCGTTTGATTTGAAGTTTAATAAAATTAATTTTGAATATATTTTTAAAGGAATTTTGAATCATTAAATGATATAAAAATAAATAAATTTTAACTTTAAGCAAAATGCATATTAAAACATGTTTAACTTAAATCCCGTATCAATACGGTTTTGCTCTATTCTAGAAACTTCTTTTAAATATACTGTATTTAACAGTTTTTTGGGATACAAAAATGCATTTAAGATTTTTTGTTACCCTAAGTATCTATTATGTTTCTTATTCTTATTTATCATCTAACTAATCTTCCTTCCATAGAGTTTGCATATTTTAAGATAAAATGGCCTTTGTGATTATGAAAATCAAACCAAATTGGTTGATTCAAACAATTGGATCGAGAACTAATATGGTGATTAGTTTGAACACTCTACAAAATTGAAGTATTTTAGAACTAGTAAGAGTCTATAAAGAATTGGTCAAACCGATGAAAATTGACATTGAACCGATACATAAAACTGATCTTATTTATTTATTTTAATTATTAAAATTTAATCAATAATAATTTTTAGATAAATAAAAAAATATTCAAATATTTTATATAAATATCAATTTTTGTCTTATAAAAAATACATAATTTAATCATTCATAGTCTTTTAGATTCTTATTTTATATTATTTTATTACTTAAAATATCATATAATTTTATAACATATAAAATCACTTCAACTATGATTAAATCACTGAATTTTAAATTAATATTTTTACCGATTCAATCATCAATTTATTATGACTTTTATGTCCAAGCTAAAATCAAACTTCATCTTAAATAAAGGACCAAAATATCCATCTACTTGTTCCAATAATATTTTTCATACACTCAAATTCAAAATTTTACTTAAAAATCCAAACCCAATTTTACCCATGTCAACTGTATGTTGATAATGCATTTAACATTTAACTATGCATTGATTAAGTTCATCAGAGAGTTTGTTAAGTTAAGAAATGATTTGAGATTTACAGCAGAAATTCTGGCTCGGCTCGGGGGCATGTTAGGTTTATAGTAGTATTAAAAAGCGAACGTGCGATGGAGTTGGTGGTTGCGAATAGCTGGAGTGATAAGAAAGAGACGTAGCACCACCAATCATGACTTTTTTTTTCTCTGCCAAGAGTTTCCTTCCAAAACAAAAGGGTCTCCATCGGAATCTGGAAGGTAGTTCAAGGGGATCTTAAAACAGAACAACTTGAAAAGATGATATTATTATCCTTTGCATTAATATTAATATTAATCCTTTTTAGGGTGGCTTTGTTTTAATTAAAAGAAGAAATTATTGTACTTGGTGCAGAAAGAAACAATAATATGACACAATTCATCAATTATTTGGTTTTGTCAAGTAGGCATATAGCACGTAGGCCGTAGCAGTACTATACTTATTTTTTTTCTCATTTAATATATATATTTTTAATTCAAAAATAAAATAATTATGACAATTATGATTCTCATAATCTAAATATTTAATTTCATAAAAAAGTATATTTAAAGTATATATAAGTAAACTAACTAATGTAATTATTATTATTATGGTAATTATGGAAATGGAAATAACAATGATTCTAATTACCTAGCAATGTTCATCATGATTTCAATATATTCAATCTTTTCTCTTTTTTTAAAAAAATTAATTATTGCTATAAATAATTTATTCAATGAATTTTGTGCGATAACTTTTTCTTTTATTATACCATGTCTTTTAATTTTCACTCTATTTTAGACATCAATGTTCACATGATAGCAAGGCCATTTCACCTTAGGATCTCATGCAAGTAGATCTTTTGCCTAAGTCACATGCCTCGACCCTTCTAGCATGGAAAAGCTTGGTAGGTAGTAGGTATTGCATTGTGCGAAACTAATTTGGGCCGTTGGATATATCTGTACCAAGATTAGGTGGTCTGAACGGCAGGGGATCTCTATTGGCAAAATATTGATAATTAGTTATAAATTTTGACAATTGCTATATTCAGTTCTCCTCGTTATTTTATTCACTTTCTTTTTGAATTTGTTTTTTTTTCCAAAGATATCCCCTGTAGAAAAAATACACGCTCTCTTTTGAACATACTTACGTCATTACCCTCCTGAGACAAATATACTTCCCAGTCGAGAAGCGCTACACTCTGCATGACCCAAACACAAAAAACACCATTTAGAAAAAAAAAATCACCTCATAAAAGAAAGAAACTCATAGATGGAACTTTCTTTATCTAGCAGTAGTAGTAACACTACCCATTACCACCCAAGCTTCTCTAAAATAGAGTTCACGACAACGTCAGAAAATCCTCCGTTGACGCCAGCTTCCGTAAACTCGGCATCGAAAAGCTCAGTATCAGCGAGCGACGTCTAGAGAATGAAATCAAACGCTGGATATGCGCCGCGAAAGTCATTGTCTCCAATTTAACTTCAAGCAATGAAAGAGAAGAACATTCAAATCCTCCCAAATCTCAACCATGCCCCAGCTCCATCAAGATTTTTTCACCAATTTGTTATTACATTCCATACAAGGCTCATGTGAGATCTGTCAAGTTTAGGATAAAACAAGAAATAACAAAGAAATTGACACACATTGCAGCAACTGGAAGACATCCATTCTAATTTCACATATTCCAGCATTCATGAGCAAAAGGTCTGATTTTTCAACCCATCGAAACTGAGAAACTCATGAAATCATGTTTAATATATGCAACAAACAACAACTGAAAGAGTAAAAATAATAGTTAAAATATGAGAATTAATTAAAAAAAAATAGTTGCAACTTCATTCCACCACGGACATCAACTCATCATCAGAATCGGTCCACTGTACTCCAACGGCCCAACCAACTGCTCTTCCAACTCCTTTTTGCTGAATCTCCACTCGAACTCGTCAATGGACTCCAAAATCCAATGCCATTCGCACAACTTGGGGTCCACAAAGCATTGTCGGAGGCAAATTGGTCAAAGCAAAAATGGGGGTGGAAGCAGTAGCCAAGCTGATCGCCAGCGGCAAGAGAACAAGGCGCCGAGAGAGAGCTTAGAGGCGGTTGAACGCGAGTTTTAAATGGCTTCCCAGACTTCGTTTTGGTGGAAGGTGTAGCAGTGTCATGGCTGATGGTGGAGGATAGGGCTGTACAAAAACCGGTTCAGAAAAAAATCAAATCGAATTAGTTTTCGAACTGGTTTAACCAGTTTGATTTTTTACCCAAATCTACTAACTGATTTTCAAATTGGTTCGAAATCGAACTAGTTTTAGAAAATCAATTTTAAAGTGGTTCTGAACACGTTCTAAACTAAACTAATTTCGAATAAGTTTATATCTGTTTTCAGAGTCAAACGGGTTTCAAGCCGGTTCTAAACTAATTTCAAACCATGTATACCCTCTCTTGTAAATCAAAGCACCCTCTGTCTTTTTGTTTTGTCTCTATCTATGCACCCAGGCCATTAACTTCACAAGGATAAATTACAAACTAAGAATACTTTTAAAAATAAACATCAATAAAACCAACCATCATCATTGCCAAAATACGTGAGCTAAAAGCCCAACACTGATAACAAAAATTAAGCCAAAATCTTGCAATCATATATAAACCATAAGTTCTCATTATCTTCTAATTTTTCAGTTTTAAGTACTTAGGCATATATTAGATACATCAGTACCAAATGTATGTAACAAAATAGATATCAAAGCACCTTAGTTTCTGGGTCATCTTGTGTTCGAAGTAGCTCCATACCAAAAGCCTAAGCAGCAAGCAATCACAAACAAATCAATGTTGTGTATAGAAAATAAGAAGACTGTAAAACATCATAAAATTGCATTGACCCTCACCTTCTCATAAAAATACATTTCACCGGTGAAAGAAGACCAAAATGGCCAAATCCATCTCCAGTTTCATACTTATCAATCCCTGTTAAAGGAAAACCAACATTAAAAGAAAGGTTTCCGCTGCTCAAGGACGCAAAAACTGGTTTCACAAAATGCAAAATTGTTTTTTTAACATTAGATCCTCTCTTATTTTTTCTCGAAAAACTTCACTCTCTGACCGCAAGGAACCAATGGTCTTATTAAGAATCTCCACAGTTTCTGTCTTTTCCTCTAATTGTTTTTGCATTTGAGCAATGGTTGATTGCTCTTCCCTCAGACTATTCAATTTAAGAAGCTTCCTTTCAAGGTTTACTTCTCTCTGCTTGTAATTTTGTACCAAATTCTGCAATATGATAGCAATACCAATCATGGAACCAACAGGCCCAAAAGAGAGAGCAGGAGGCCCACGTATTTGGAAGATTACGTCTAGGAAGCTCGACGTGCTGGCTCTGCAAAATCTGTTAGTGGAATTGCGTTGTTAGTGGAATTAGCACAAATTCTGTTATAGGAATACCTGCTTTTGTCGTTAGTGACTGACCAAGGAGACCCCTTGACAGTCTCACACCAATGTAACAGCCTATATATATACATAATGAATCAAAGCAGAGGATATTCACCACTCTCAATTTCTATTTTCATTTTAATAGCGTAGGCTTACCTATACCTCCTTTTTAGTAACATTGTGCATTTTCTCACCATCTATTAACAGCTCCAAGTCCTTAAATTCTCTTGTTGGCAGATTCTGTGGCATTTCAAATTTAATCTCCTTCTCTTCATTCTACAGTTTAAAAAAATGTCAATATATGGTTTCTTTTAACATTTCTATTGATTTTTTTTTTTGACAAAAACACATGGAGGGTACATGATTAGCATTAACAGTGCTATTTTCCCTCTCTTCAAACTCTTGTTCCAAGTGTGACCCATCACTTCCTTTGCACCCAAAAGAAACATACCTAAAGTTTAGAATAAATCAACATAATGAAGACTAAAAAATGAATGAAGTAAATTAAGGAGTTTATAATATGGTATTGAAAGTTGAAACTTGTTTTACACTACCAAGTTTTCAGAAAAAAGAGTTTATATTAATAGATGAAAGATGGTGGCACCTGAACATTTTAGTGTACCATTTCTCTTGGTGGAAGAGCTAGTTTTTGTCTGCAAAATCTTGAGTGCAGCAATCGAAGCTGCAACAATGAAGCTCAATTTGATTATCATGTGGTTCTTCACACAAGTAAGAACAATTTGGTTTCCAAATGAGACTTAGGTGCATGCCACTGAACCGAACCTAGTGAAATCCTTTAACAATCACTACATTCTAATCAACTTCACATAACAAAGCCAAGTTAAAATATCAACATTAGTTAAAGGAAAACCAACATTAAAAGAAGTGTTTCCACTGCTCAAGGACGCAAAAACTGGTTTCACAAAATGCAAAATTCAGCAATTATCAGGAATGCCAACAACAAGTTAGTCACATTCTTACTGTATGTCAGTTTAGTAATTATCATATAACTATATACAGTTTACACTCAAAGGAAAAAATAACAGAACAATCCATGAACTTCTCAATTATCCAATTTTATTGGTACCTCTAACTTGGCTTCTTCTCTAACAGCATCCCAAATAGGATCAAGACACCAATGGCAGGTGATATCTCCCCACGAAGATTCAAGCTTGACAAATTCCTTTAGAAACAAGAGGAAGCAATGTAACTTAATGTTAACAAAAAATGTAGCTATTCAAAGATATTAACACAAAAAGAATTCTGAAAGCAAATTTGATATTTCCAATAGTTCAATAACAGTGACGATCCAAATCATAAGGTCCAAACTTCAAATTAATTGAGTACATAGCAATCCTAATAACTAAAAAAGATTAAAAAGAAGCGTTCTTGATTCTTCAATCATCATCAAGTGTAAAAGTCGAGGAGACTGAATGAGTAACATCTAATGTGACTAGTGAGGGAACAAGTTCTGAAACATAAAGAAGATTTTTTAGTTGTCATTCATATCATATAATAAGTACATAAAACTACCTTAAGAAAAAAAAATCTTGTTACCTTCTTCAATTCTTTCAAACTCCAAAAATTCATCATTTTCATTTGAAGGTAGTGGTGATGGTGTTTTTTTTATCCAATCTTGTGTACAAACAAGTGCTTCCACCATTTGAGGTGTAAGAGAACAACGATACGGATCAAGAACTCTTCCTCCGGTACTAAAGACAGACTCAGAAGCCACAGTAGAGACAGGTATAACAAGCACATCTCTTGTAATGCTTGCAAGAGTTGAGAATCAACTTGAGTTCAACTTCCACCAATTTAAAACATCCAAATCCAGTCGATTATGTCTAGCATCCTCCAAGTATATGTCTAATTCAGATGTACTAGATCTAGTTGATTGGAAATATCGGCTATACCCATGAGGATCATTCTCAACCCTTTCACTCGGTCGAGCTCAAGCCTCTTGTGAGATAACTTCAACCTCATCACCACCACTACTATACTCTTCAAAAAGTGATCTCAAGCTAGATTCCACTTTATCCCTCAACTTACAAGTTGATTCACTCCCTTCACCATCAAAACTTTTAGCAATAAGCCAATTCGTGAATTTTAATTTGTAACTCGGGTGCAACATAAGAGAGATCATCAATAACATGTTTATATGATTAGGATTGCCCCAATACTTATCATATTTTTCCTTCATGCGTATAACCATTGTTCTCACACTCATATGCACACCCCAGGAAGTAGACATTTCCCTGATTTTCATTCCAATCCCAAAGGCCTCAAACATATACATAGTGCTTATCACATAAGATGAACCAAAAATGCGTAAAGTAGCATAATTGAAAATCTCCAAGAATGGCAAGATTGAACGCACAAATTCCCAATCACTATATGTAGGAGCCATGCCCATGAATTTTTTGTCTCTCAATTTGAACTCCTCAAATTCCTTATGATGCTTTAAAGCGGCTTCCAACATCAAGTAAGTAGAATTCCATCTAGTTTCTACGTCTAAGCGAACAAGGCTTTTATATTCAATGTTTACATGCGCAACACATTCCATGAATTTAGACAATCTAGAAGGGGAGGATTTTACATACTTGACTGCAGCATGAACCCTACAAATAGTTGTAATATCCTCTTTGAAACCTTCCTGCACAATTAAATTAATAATATGTGCACAACATCGCGTATGAAGATAATTTCCATTCAACACCAAACGATTCCAAGACATTAGCCTCTTTTGCATATATTCAATTGTTTTATCATTTGAAGTGGCATTGTTAATTGTCAATGAAAGAACACGAGTTAACCCCCAACTACTTAAGCAACTCTCAACCATCCTAGTCAAATTCTTCCCTGTGTGACTTTTGACTTGACAAAAGTTTATCACTTTCTTTTGCAACATCCAATCATTGTCAATGAAATGTGCCGTCAAACTCATATAAGTCAGATTTTATGACGAAGTCCATGTGTTTGTAGTGAGGCAAACCCTTTGACAATGTTGTGAAAAAAAGCTCTTCAATTTTACTTTTTCACTACTCCAAAGACTAAGAACATCCTGTGCCAAGGTAGTGTGAGAGATCACAACAAGAAAGGGTGCTACAATGCTAAAAAATTCTCAAAAGGCTTCATGCTCAATCGTATGGAAGGAGAGTTCCAATGCCACAAATAATTTGACCAGTGCAATCCGACATGCTTCTTGGTCAATCATTGAAGTGGAAGAAGGAGTAATGGTCGTTGAAGAAGAATCTAATTTTTGCCTTTTGCTCATGATGCCTGATTTCTTCTTGCATTTGTCTAAATGAGTATGCATGAAAGTTGTTCCACTACTATATTTGATCAAAGCACCACAATGCCGACATTTAGCTTGAGATAAGAGATTGGGGTCCGACAATTTATCAAAGTAATCCCATGCAGTAGATTGATTTTTACACCCTACGGAGCGAGACAGTAACATTTCTCCTGCTGTGCTAGAGGCCAAGATGTCAATGTCATCATGGTCATCCATCTAGTGATTTTGCTTTTGAAAAGAACATAAGTATATAAATCTTAGTTGAAAACAATGTTAAAGTCACTTAGCTTAAGAAGATCAACAATTGATATAGAATTATAATAAAACAAGCTACCAATGATATAAATCAACTGATTTTTTTTAAAATCGATAACTCAACAAGAGCCTAAGAGGTGATATAGACTTATAGTAATTAGATTTGCGGTGATAAAAGCCCAAGAGGTTTTGCCTTACATCTAGTTTAGCTCTATGTAATTATAAATGTTGTAAGTTCACAACAATTTTCCTATTGATTAACCAAGCAACTTATTTGACAAACAGAAGGGAAGTCTAAATATGAGTTCTATTTCTAAACAAAGTACAAAAAAAATAGTAAGCACTCAGATAATGATCAAGATAGAGTTCAGTCAATACCTTTAATATTATAAGAGAGTTTCTTCTTCAACAAAATAGGGGGAGTTATTAATTATATAGTTGACAGCTGCCACAAAGGAAGGATTGACTATCGGCAATAAGAACCCAAATTACATGTTGAATACAGTAACTGAAATCTATTCCATTTTACCTAAGTTCTACAATGAGATGATCAATATAAGGCCTATTATCAAAGTTTATCATATGTAGAACCCTGTTACTAGAGGACGTAGAAGATGAAAGGGTAAAAGAAGATGACGATAAGTGAGAGAAAGTACTTTTTTTTTTAATTTAACTAGTTATCTACCCATTACGCTCGTCAATGCACTGTAGCTCGTCACGCATGTAAGTTATTGTAAAAGTGTGTAAGTTATTGTAAATTTTTTATATCATTTTTCATTTCTATGAACTTACGAGTGTAGGAAAAAGGGTGTTCAAAAACACAAATTGTGGAATAAAAGGATCTATTTGTATTTAAATTATATTATAAACAGATGACATATTAAAAAATATACCTATTGATGAGCTCTTGAAGCATAAAAAATTCTTCAATTGTGTAAAAACTCTACGTGTATCCACACTGAGATTGACTTTTATTCATCAACGACTTTGACAAGTGAAAAAATAAGAATGAAGAATTGATATTTGGGCTTTGTTCAACGTGCAGCCTAAGGCTCTATTTATAACACGCTAAGGATACCAAATTTCTGATCAAATCAAAATCATTATTGATAGTATCCATTTTAAGCTATATTATTTATTGCTACATTTTATTGCTAACCATTTAGCAATTAAAATTGAAATAATAATTGAGCATGTCAAACTTGTATCTAGTCGCCTTTTCATCCCAAATTCCAAATACAAAATCATACATGTTTGTTTCTCTTCTTTCACCAAATCTTTCATATTATTTATATTTTCAGTGCTAGCAAAAATATAATAATATTCCACCTTTTTGAAATCAATTAATCATTTGATTATATTAAATTCTCTAATTTAATTGATCATCAAATATTAAAATAATTTCTTTAACAGAGATTAGAACACTCATTTGTGTGTGACCCCGTAGGTTCAATACTAAGATATATTAATTAAATTAATATACTAATCAAGGTAGGCGTCTAGCAACACTCCTTAACGTCCGAATAACATGAAGTAGCATTTTACTTTCAAGAACCATTAGAAGAGTAGTGTAATAATTTCTTCCATCTTTATAGCTCTGGGTTAACTCTAGAGTATGGTATTATTGTCAAACCCTTTTGAGTTAATTCATAATGACTTAAAAAACTCATTTCTTCTTTCATTTAATTTTCCTGGTCAGGATATAATTTGATTCATAGAGCTCAAACTCATTACCAAGAGTTGATGGATTCCTTCTTGATTAATCATTAATTCTACAGGTATTTATTCATATCCAATATCCATCCAACAAGTGCTCTAAAGCATTAGGTGTCCGAAATCAAAATACAACAAATAACCTCTTAATTACTATGATAATCTCAGGTCAAAGAAAGTTATTATACCTCTTCTTGAGAATTTTCTATTGATAGTTTATAGTAAAGTTTAACCATTAGAAAATTTCAATTGAGTCAGTTCAATGATCACATCAACATGTGACTCATCTATATATGCAAATTAATAAATGAGATCTATCCAATAAATACTATCACATATATATTAATTTATCCGAATTATTGATATCCTATTTACAATAATTCTATGATCAAGAACGATTTAGATTAAAATTAGAACAAACTTGTTTCTCATTATCATAATCTATTGTAATAACAAGTCTTTAATTTTAATCAAGGACATTATCAAATGGACCATTTGGTCAAATAGTGAAATATGACAATGAAAATAAAATAATACTTTCTTATTAAAATTAGAATTGATTACATGATGAAACAAGGCACAACTTTGTGGTAAAACTTTGAATCTTCCAGAACTTCAGTTGCTCCAAGATCGCATTGTGGTTACACTTTGCCACTTAGAAATGTTATTCCCTCCATCATTCTTCACAGTTATGGTTCATTTAATTGTTCATCTTATAGAGGAAGCAAAACTTGGAGGCCCAGTGCATTATCGATATATGTATCTAGTAGAGAGGTAAAGATTTAAATAATTTAAATTTATGATGTTATATTACAAATATCTTACTTGTACACTCTTTAATTTTTAGTTATTTCTATAGGGAATTAGGCCACTTAAAATCCTTGGTGAGAAACAAGGCACAACCTGAAGGATCCATAGCTGAGGGGTATTTAGCTGAAGAGTCTCTTACCTTTTGTTCTCGATACGTTGAAGATATCGAGACAAGGTTCAATATACCTAAACGTGTTTGTGATAACCCAATTGATAATGAGACTTTTTTGTGTCCTCTATCTTCCCACAAATTGGAAAACCAGTAGGAGCTTGTTCAATGTTCACTTTAACTCCAATGCAAAAATTGCAAGCTCATCGATGTGCTCCTTAATTGCACTATAGTCACACCATTTGTGGAGTAAGTAAAGTGACATAAACTTTTATTGTTATACTACTTATAAATAATAGTCATGTGTATTGATTATAATAATTAATTTATGTAGTGAATTTAGAGAATTCATAAAAAGGAGTTCAAGAGGAAGAAGACCTTCGTCTACAGAGATAGAGAAAAAAGTCAATAAAGAGTTTGCTGATTGGTTTAGAAAGCGGGTGAGTAGTCATTTAGTGGATAGGGATTTTTTTACCATCTTTGTTTCAAACTCTAACTTCCAATTTTTTTAGATTATGAATCCAGATACAATGAATGAAATGTCTACTAATCTAAAGTTTTTAGCATGAGGACCCTTGGACAATGCAACAAGATTTACTGCATATAATATTAATGGGTTCAAATTTCGAACCTTGGCTCGAGAAGAAGGATTAAAAACACAAAACAGTGGTGTTTTCTTAACATCTAACACATCATGTGTTTCAAGTAGCGTTGATGGCAACTTAAGGAAAGCAGATTTACCTTATTATGGGAAGTTGGAAGATATCATTGAGATTAACTACTATGGTCGATTCTCTGTTATTCTTTTTAAATGTAAATGGGCCGATACTACACGAGATAGAGGGTATAAAAAGGATTGTTGGAATTTTAATTGTGTTAACTTTGATAGATTGATTCATATTGGTGATCGTGAAGAACATGAACCATACATTGAAGCATCTCAAGCACAAATGGTGTATTATGTAGATGATGTAGTCAATGAAGGATGGAGTGTTGTTGTACACATAAAGCCAAGAGATTTATATGACATGGGAGAAGAAGTAGAAGAAAATGCATATGAAAATGAGCCATACCAAGAGCAACAACTTGAACAATTTTCTAGGCTTGATGATGAATATGTACGATTGGCTACAAACCATCTAAATGATGATATAGTTGATTGAATTGTAACTCCTAAAATAGTAAGAAATTCACACTTGTCTAAATATGATATAGTTGATTGACTTATAAATGTTGTTATTATTTCATTTATTAATTATTTTAATCTTGTTTTAATTTTGATAGTATGTCATCTTAAATTTTATTATTCTTTATTTATTTTTCTCTTAATATTGTTGTCATGAATATGTAGTCATGCCAAAGGTGAAGCGTTTTAGAAATCCACAAAAATCAGCACCTCAACCACAATGTCATGGACCTCTAACACAAGCTCCAACACATTCTATTCCAGCAATGAATCCTGAAATTTCTTCCCTACCATGTGATTCCACATAAGCTCCTGAAGTCCCAACTGATAATGTCCCTCTTTCTCATGTATCAACATCTGAAGTTCCACAAGAAGATGAAACAACTAGATGTCATGTTGGGCGTGATCAATCTACACAATGTTGGACTATTGAGGCAATAGGTATACAAGTATTGTATTTTATTTTTATTTTTGTAATTCTCATCATATGAAGTATATTACATCTTCTTATTGAGAAATTCTTTTATTGTTAAAGACTCTGAAGAAACGATCAAGAAGATTAAGGTGAAAGTTAGGGGAGTCAATAGCTTACCTAGGGAGTTACGCATCATTGTGAATTTTGATGACCAAGGCCAAACAATTGGTGAAGCACAAGCCTTGCTTGCAGGATTTCTTGGAACACTAGCAGCTGATTGCAAATTATTTCCTATGGATTATGATAGATGGTCTGGACCTTCAGGCGTACCTAAAGCTTATTTTGATTATTGCTTTGAAACAATTTTAAAGGTATGTCAATTAGTTATATATAACTTTTTATATCTACACCACTTAGAAACTCTATCTTTACTATTTTTCATATATATATATATATATATATATATATATATATATATATATATATATATATATATATATATATATATTATTTTGCATATGATATTGATAAATTTGTCTTTTTTTTAGCCTCGATTTTATTTTAAGATTAATGAAGCTGGTGCAAAACAGTATTGCAAATTGAGTATGGGAAGAAAATGGGTTGAAATAGGCAAAGCTTATGGAATGAATTCAACGATCCAACCAAAACAAGAGATGAAATCATAAAAAATGTGCCGATAGGCATAAATAAAAATCAATGGGCTCGTTTTGTTCATTATCGTCATAAACCATCAACATTGGTACAATTAGATTGTTTTAATTATTGAATTGTTTTTATAGCTAATTATATGATTACTATTACAAGTTGTAAACTTGAAATTGCTTTGCATATAGGAACTTTGTAGGAGAAATAAAGAAATTCAAAGCAAGCAAGTTATTCCACACTCTGGTGGATCAAAAGCTAATCCTAGAAGAAGAAATGAGTTGGTAATGACACTAAATGTTAACTTTTACTAATTAAAGAAGTTCAATGTTTACTTACTCTTTATTTATCTTAGTTGTTAGAAACTGGGAAGCTACCAAGTCGTGGACAATTATATATTGAAACTCATAAAAGGAAAGATGGATCATTTGTAAATGAAGCAGCAAAGACTATAGCAATATGTTTTTCTTTAGTAACATTGTTTTCAAGGATTATGCTTAATCTTAAAACTTTCATATTTCATTTTATTACATGTTTGCAGGAACAAATTGAAGTAGGATTGACTCAAAGCATAGTTGATGAATCTAAAGTTTCTCCTCTGGATGTTGTTGGTAGAGTGTTAGGGTTAGAGCACTCTGGGAGAGTGCGATGCATGGGATTAGGAGTTGTTCCTTCTAATACATTTAGGAACACAAGACTTCGAGCTTCTAGTATGAGCTCTTCTTCATCCGGTGTTGCCTTTCCATCTTCAAACCAATGGCAAGAGAAATACAACAATTTAGAATCAGCTTTTAAGGCCTACATGATAATGAAGGAAGGAAGGATCCCTGAAGAATTAGCTAGTTATTTCACTCCTGATCAAACACATGTAAGTAATTAATATGCATACATCATTATGTATATGTGAGGTATCCTAAAACTTGTTAGTATAATACACAATGTACTCTTAAAACTATTTTACATATGTCTATAGTTTATTAATTTATTCACGCATATTAGTAAGGAAATATATTTTGTAATTGGTACGTGTGTTTATTAAGCTAATTAATTTACAGTTTTGTAGGTAGATTTTATAGTTAATCAACAATATTAAGGTAGAATTTTATTCATTTTGGCTAGCTCTTAATACTCTTTATCTCAAGTTAGGTCTTTAAGTAAACATGCATGACCAAGGTAATAATCGTGCATAAGTTTAGAATATTAAAACAATTTTTTAGAATTGATTATTTTTATTGATGGTCATTATGATTTAGTATGTGTGATACACCCTTGTATATAGTATATGTGACTAAGTGTTTTTTCTTTTCTTATTTCAGCCAAATGATGCTCCAAGTGTTGCTAATATACCTTTGGATGCAAGAGGATCTTCTGGTGCTAGCACCCTCTGGATGCAAGAGGATCTCCTTATTTTGGATTTAAAGTTTAGTACAAGACTAATATTACTTTGTTATGGATTTTATGTCATACTTTGATTTACAATAGAAATTTTAATTATAAATCTTTGAACTATATGCTATTATTTTGGTTATTGAAATATAATTTTTACGTCCTCATTATGAGTTTTTTTATTACATTTTTTTATCGATATCATAAGAAAATGAAAAATTGTAATACATGTAGATTATGAAACTAAAATGAGTATACAAAATCATTATATACAAGAAAATAAGGAGAATTAGAAAATCAATTGTAAAACATCTATTGTTAGCATGATTTTAAAAAAACCCCTCCATAGTATAGTTTTAAAACCTCTTTTAATAAACCTCCGCATTTAGCATAGGTTTAAAACCTCCTACAAAAAACCTCCATATTTAGTGTAGGTATAAAAACCTCTTCCAATAAACCTCCACAGTTAGCGTAGGTTTAAAACCTCCTTTAAAAAACCTCCACAGTTAGCGTAGGTATAAAACCTCTACAAAAAAACCTCTGCAAAATATTCTCAATACCAGAGGTTTTTGAAAACCGCCGCTAATTGCTTGTGGCGAATATAACTGCGGAGGTTTTTGAAAACCTCCGTACTTTATTTTGCGGAGGGTAAAAACCTCCACTAAACGAAAAAAATAACCTCCATTATTTAACAGATTTGTTGTAGTGCTTGGATCATGGGCATACATATTTATTCCCAACAATCTCCCACTTTCCTAGAGCCAATCATTCATGAACTTCATTCCTAATTCCCATTTGTGCTTGTCAAACTCTTTTTTGCCAAGCGCCTTGGTGAAGGGATCTGCTGCATTCTCCTTTCCATCTACCTTTTCAATCTTAACGTCACCATGTTCTATTATCTCTCTAATCAAGTGATACCTTCGCAAAATATGTTTGGACTTTTGGTGTGATCTTGGTTCCTTTGCTTGAGCAATAGCCCCATTATTGTCGCACAATAATGGGACTAACTCTTCTATTGAAGGAACCACACCAAGTTCAAATATGAATTTTTTCATCCAAACAGCTTCTTTAGAGGCTTCACTTGCCGCTATATATTCTACTTCAGTAGTGGAATTTGCTACCGTAGCTTGTTTGGAACTTTTCCAACTTACTGCACCACCATTTAAAGTGAAAACATATCCTGAAATGGATTTGCTATCATCTTTGTCTTATGCAAAGCTTGCATCAGTATAACCCTTCAGTTTCAATTCAGAGTCTCCATAAATGAGGAATTGGTCTTTAGTTCTTCTTAAGTACTTAAGTATGGTCTTAACCACTTTCCAATGTTCCTCACCAGGGTTTGCTTGATATTGACTAGTTACACCTAGTGCATAAGCGACAGCAGAACGTGTACAAGTCATGGTGTACATGATAGCTCCCACTGCACTAGCATATGGTACTCTACTCATGGGTTCTCTTTCTTTAGGAGTTGTTGGACAATTCTCCCTACTAAGAGTAATTCCAACACCTACAGGCAAATAGCCTCTTTTGGAATTATCCATGTTATATCTCTTTAAGATAGTATCAATGTACATAGATTGGGAGAGTCCAAGCAACCTTTAGATCTATCTCTATAAATCTTTATACCTAGAATATAGACTGCTTCTCCTAAATCCTTCATGGAGAATTGTTCTGATAGCCAAATCTTTGTGCCTTGCAATGTTGATATGTCATTTCCAATTAGTAATATGTCATCTACATATAACACTAAGAAAATAATTGCACTCCCACTTACCTTTTTGTAAACACATGGCTCTTCCTCACATTTAACAAACTTGAACTTTTCGATTGTCTTATTAAAATGAATGTTCCAACTTCTAGAAGCTTGTTTCGATCCATATATAGATCATTGCAACTTGCAAACTTCATTACAACCAGCCAATGATGTGAATCCTTCAGGTTGTGTCATGTACACTTCCTTTTTCAACTCATAATTAAGGAAAGCTATTTTCACATCCATTTGCCATATCTCATAATCATAGTATGCTGCTATGGCAAGTAGAATCCGAATTGATTTGAGCATTGCCACAGGAGAAAATGTTTTGTCATAATCTATTCCTTCCTATTGACGATATCCTTTAGCAACAAGGCCAGCTTTATAGGTCTCGACCTTTCCATCTGCTCCAATCTTTTTCTTGTAAACCCATTTACAACCAATTGGTTTTATATCCTTTGAAGCTTCAACTAAAGTCCATACTTTGTTGATCTTCATTGATTCTATTTCAGAATCCATGGCTTTTTGCCATTTGTTGCAATCCGAGCTTCTCATGGCCTCTTCATAGCTCTTAGGGTCATCATCATTATGATAAACCTCATTTGACATGTCATCTTGTACCATTAAGTTTAATTTATTATGTGCACGATGCATTCGAGTAGATCTTCTAAGAGGTTCTTGTGTTGGGTTCAAAGGTTGATGCAATTATTCTAAGATTGGTTCATTAACTTCTTGAACAAAGACTTGTTCTTGAACAATAGTTGGTTCTTGAGCCATAATAGTTTGAGTTGAAGAGCTTTGTCCTAATTTCAAAACATCAAAGAAAGGCCTCTCAGTTTCCATCTCATGTTCTTGAGTATGTTATCACTGGTGACTTGAGTCTCATCAAGTTCAATTTCTTTACCATGGTTTCCTTCTACAAGAAACTCTCTTTCAAAAAGATTGGTCCTTTTGCCACAAACACTTTATGGTTAGAAGTTTGGTAGAAATAATATCCCATTGTTTCTTTAGGATAACCAATGAATCTACACTTATCAGACCTTGCCTCAAGTTTATCTATTTGCAATCTTTTAACATAAGCTGGGCAACCCCAGACCTTGATGTGTTTAAGACTTGGTTTCTTTCCTTTCCATATCTCATATGGAGTTGTAGAGATTGTTTTTGTAGGAACTTTATTTAGCAAGTAGGCTACTGCTTCTAAAACATATCCCCATAAGTTTAATGGAAGATCGGTGAACCCCATCAAAGATCTAATCATATATAGTAAGGTTCGATTTCTTCTTTTTGATACACCATTGTGTTGTGGTGTTCCCGGAGGTGTCCACTGAGAGAGAATCTCATTCTCCTTTAGATAGTCAATAAAGTTATCACTAAGATATTCTCTTCCTCTATCAGATCTAAGCATTTTGATACTCTTACCAGTTTGCTTTTCAACTTCACTACGAAATCTTTTAAACATTTCAAATGATTCAGATTTATGTTTCATAAGATACAAAAATTCATATCTAGACATATCATTAGTGAAGGTGATAAAATAAGAATATCCTCTTTTGGCTTGAATCTTCATGGGCCCACAAACATCTATATGAATTAGTCCCAAAAACTCAGAAGCTCTTTCTCCACTTCCAATAAATGGAGATTTAGTCATTTTTCCTTTGAGACAAGATTCACAAGTTTCATATGATTCATAATCATAATTATCAAGGTAACCTTCCTTGTGCAACTTGTTAATTCTTTTCTCGCCAATGTGACCTAGCCTACAATGCCAAAGATATGTTTTATTTACTTGATTATCTCTTTTTCTTTTGAAACTAGAAGAAATATGCATAATCGAGTTATGATTCACATGGAGTAAGACATAAATGCCGCGTTGGAGATAACCATTCACATATAAATCATCATCATGATAAATTGAGCAAATGTTATTATTAAAGATAATGCGAAAACCTCGCTTGTCCAACATGGAAATTGAAATAATGTTTGAAACAAATTTCGGAACATAATAACAATCTTCCAATACTAGTACTTTGCCAGTAGGCATTATTAAAGAAACTGATCCTAAAGCTAAGGCGGCAACATTTGCTCCATTCCCTGCTTGTAGATTTATTTCTCCTTTCTTCAACCATCTAGTTATCTTGTTTCTTGTTTTTCAAAGAATCAAGATACTTCTTTCAATTTCTCTTCCAGTGACCTTTCTCCTTACAGAAGAAACATTCAACATCAGTTTGGTCAATCTTGTTCCTTTTGTTCTTGGTTTTGGTCATACCACCCTTAGGTCCAAGATTCTTCCTTTTTGGTACTGTGTCTTTCTTCTTGGAGCTCTTGCCAACTACCATGACAGTTCCTTTATTCTTCTCAGAAGAAATTTGATTCTCATAATCAATTAGCAGATTAAGCATCTCATGCAAGTCACAACTCATCTTATTCATGTTGAAATTCACAATAAATTGTGAAAATGAATCAGAAAGTGATTGCAGAATCAAATCTTGAGAAAGCTTTTTCCCAAGAGTGCACCCCAACTTCTCAAGTTGTTCTATGAGATCAATCATCTTAAGAACATGGGGTCCAACCTTTTCATTTGTAGTAAGTGAGGATCTAAATAGGGCCTTAGATAACTGAAATCTAGCCATCCTGCTTTGACCACCGTACATCTTCTTAAGATGTTCGACGATCTCATATGGGTCCATGTCTTGATGTTGCCTCTGGAGTTCTGAACTCATTAATGCCAAGATAATGCACTTAGCAGTAAGGCACTCATCTAGGTACTTTTGAAAAACCTTGGTTGCTTCAGCATCACTCAGATCAGGTGCTTCCATGGGAGGCTTATCAATAGTGTCAATAAGCTTCTCATGCATGAGAACAATTCTCAAGTTGCGGTACCAATCATCATAATTGGCTCTGACTAGTTTTCCAGATTCAAGAATACCATGAAGCGATAGAGAAGACATACTGTTGATTAAGCACGCAACAAAATATAGTTATGTCAGAGCATACTTTTTCAAACCTTTTAAAAAATATAAAAATGTTAATGATATTTCCACTAATTACAATAATAATATAGTAATGTAAGAAATACTTATTTCTTTTAAGTGGATCACATAAAGCCTCTTAAAAAATTGTGAGCGAGCCCTAAGAAGCACGGACACGGCACATCACCGGCGTGTCCTGCGTCAGACTCGCACCAGACACGCATGCAGATATGACTCCGGTGCGACGCGGTGCCCGTTGCCTCCGCCATCACCGGACACGGTTGAATAGTAGGACACGCGCGGTTGGACGCGGCCCACCAAGTAGACACGCGCGACGCAGCCCAACAAGCCTTAGGTATTTTAATTATTTATTTAAAAATGCTTACCAAAAAGAACAGCTCTTCTACGTCTTCTCCTTGCTGTTCCCACAAGCGCCTCCATTGTTGCATAGTGCCGCGTCTGTTTCCTTCCCCGCGCAGGTAGGCCCTTGCTCCCTATTTCTTCTCTGGTTTTTCTCACTGCCTCACTGCCTTTGAAGGGTTGATGTGCCTTGGGTCCCTCGCCTCTGATTTGTCCGTGTTTAGTGTGGTTCCACTTTGTTCAAATGCCTTTAAACTTTTTACACATTCTCTCTCTTTCTCTATATTTGTGTTGTTATCCGTTGGCTGTTGCATGTACCCGAACACCATTTATTCTTTATTTTATTGTAAAAAGCAAATTTCTATTTCTTTCTTTGTTATCTGCTGGCTGCTTCTTTATTTTATCTGCTGGCTCTTTCTCTTTCTTTGTGTTGTTAAAAAAAATATAAAAAGAAATTTTTTCTTTATTTTATTGTAAATCTTGTGGTAACATTCTTTTGCAGATGCAATTAAAAAATTACCTTTCTTGTAATTTTCTTTATTTTCCTATTTATTCTTAAAAAAACTATTTGCTAAGTAATTAAAGAAATAACAACATACATATTGCAAAGGGTACCACCTTTACATTAACTTTTTTTTGTAAATTCAAATTTTGAATGTTTCAGTTCATAAACATTTCACACATGTCTATGAATTTGAATGTTTCTTTATTTTCCTATTTATTCTTAAAAAAATTATTTGCTAAAAAAGGTATCTAAATTGTTTAAAAAATAAAAAATAAAACAAATAATTTACAAAAACTAAAATTATTTTGAATAGTCTTGTTTTGAATAAAATTAAGCTACAACATGGCCAGTAAGACAAGAACAACATTGATTAGAAATTGCTTTTTGTTGTTTGTTTTTTACTTAGAAATTGTTTACATTCATTTTTTATTTTTTTAAATTGTTGTAGAGATGAGTGCTTCTAGTCCTAGTCAAGCTAAAGAACAAGATGATGATACCAAACCTTTATGGACCTATGTTACAAAGATAAAAAGTGTAGGTGGTGGTGGAAATTATGAGATACAATGCAATATTTGTGATTTTACCTTTAATGGGTCTTACACTAGAGTGAGGGCACACTTGTTGAAGATGACGGGAAAGGGAGTTAGAGTTTGTCAAAAGGTAACAATTGCCAAACTTATAGATTTGAAGAAGATAGATAATGAGGCTACATTGGGGGTGGAGAGGTCAAAAACAAAATCTGTGTCATTGCCTCCGGTTTCTACTCAACACCAAATGGATACAAACACTCTTGGTGTTGATCCAAAAAAGAGAAAGACATCAACTGTAGAAAATGCCTTTAATTTGCAAGCTAGAGAGACACTTGATTATGAAATTGCTAGGATGTTTTACTCTTCGGGGTTACCTTTTCATTTAGCAAGAAATCCTCATTATAGGAAAGCATTTGCCTATGCTGCCAACAATCAGATCAATGGTTACTAACCTCCAGGTTATAATAAATCAAGGACAACATTACTTCAAAATGAGAGAAGACATGTGGATAATTTGTTACAACCAATTAAAAATGCATGGAGCCAGAAGGGTGTGAGCATTGTTAGTGATGGATGGAGTCACCCACAAAGAAGATTTCTTATTAATTTTATGACTGTCACGGAGAGTGGACCTATGTTTTTAAAGGCCATCGATTGTTCAAATGAGATCAAAAACAAGGATTTCATTGCCAAACATATGAGGGAGGTAATTATGGAGGTTGGGCACTCAAATGTTGTGCAAATAGTGACGAATAATGCAGCTGTTTGTAAAGCAGTAGGTTTAATAATTGAGGCTGAGTTTCCTTCCATCTATTGGACTCCATGTGTTGTTCATACATTAAATCTTGCTTTGAAGAACATATATGCAGCCAAGAATACAAAAAAAAAAAATATTGCTTATGAAGAATGTTCTTGGATCACCCAAATTGCGGATGGTGCAATGTTTGTGAAAAACTTTGTCATGAGTCACTCTATGAGACTATCAATTTTCAATTCATTGAAATTGCTATCCATTGCTCCAACAAGATTTGCCTCCACTATTGTAATGCTCAAGAGATTCAAGCAATTGAGGAAAGGACTCCAAGAGATGGTCATTAGTGACCAATGGTCTTCTTATAAGGAAGATGATGTTGCAAAGGCTAAATTTGTGAAAGATACTTTGTTGGATGATAAATGGTGGGATAAGGTTGATTATATTCTTTCTTTCACTAGCCCTATCTATGATGTTCTTAGAAGAATGGATACGGAAGCTTCATCTCTCCATCTAGTGTATGAGATGTGGGATTCAATGATTGAAAAGGTGAAGAATGTCATATATCAATATGAGAGAAAGGAGGAGAGTGAAGGATCAACTTTTTATGAGGTAGTGCACTCCATATTAATTGATCGTTGAACTAAGAGTCGCACTCCTCTCCATTGTTTAGTTCATTCCTTAAATCCTAGGTAATTAACTCTATACTTTTTTACTTACATTTTTTTTAGAATTACATAAATTTTAATCATGTATATATTTCTTTTTAATTGTAGATATTATAGTCATGAATGGCTAAGTGAAAATTCTAATCGAGTTCCTCCACATCAAGACATGGAACTCACTCGTGAAAGATTAAAATGCTTCAAGAGGTTTTTTCTTGATGTGGATGTAAGGAGGAAAGTGAATATTGAGTTTGCCAACTTCTCGGATGGAAGAGAAGGTTTTGATGATCTTGATTCTTTAAATGATAAAGGTCAAATGGATCCAAAAGACTGGTGGCTAGTTCATGTCATTAATGCTCCAATACTTCAAAAGGTTGCCCTTAAGCTACTTGCGCAACCTTGTTCATCTTCATGTTGTGAAAGGAATTGGAGTACATATTCATTTATCCATTCTTTAAAGAGAAACAAGATGGCACCACATAGAGCTGAAGATTTAGTATTTGTTCATAGCAACCTATGACTTCTCTCAAGGAATACTCCATAATATCATCAAGAGGAAACTAAAATGTGGGATGTAGCTGGAGATGATTTTGGATCACTTGATGATTGTGGTATTCTTGAAATTGCTAGTTTGTCTTTAGATGAACCAGAGTTAGAGGGTGTCTTTTTCAATGATGATTGCTAGTTTGTGGAATTCTTGAAGACTTGAAGTTGCTAATTCATCATCTTGCTTTATAATTTTTTTTTTGTAAAGAAACAAAGCGTACAAATTGTATAATGAGATCTCTTAGTATTTTTTGTGACTCATTATCATAGGAAAAGTTCTTTTGAGATGATGATGAATATATAAATCTTGATTTTCAATTTAGATCTTTTATGCATATCGCTTATATTTAATTTTATGTAATTTTATTTTATTTATATATATATAGTCGTGTCCGTGTCCTACATTTTCAACATTACAGGTGTTCACGTGTTCGGTGTCCGTGTCGGTGCTTCATTGAGCAAGCCACTTGGTTATCAAGTCGTTTCTCATACACATTCTAAGACAATGTATCATATACATTTTCAAATCAAAATAAGAAATATCATATCACATAAGTTCCTAGTTGTCAGGTCAATCCTATTGATATTAATAAATTAATTTTAATACTTCCCTAGGGTGTCTAGGCGCTCAGTATATAATTAATCTCATAAACATGCATCTTATGCGAGAAAAATAATAATTATTAATTATAAGTCTCCTGTTCGTCAGGTCGTTCCTTGTTATTAATAAAATAAAATAAAATTACATCATATGTCTCAATTTATCTTTTTTCTATAAGTCCCCTGGTAATGAGGTCATTCCTTATGATTAAACAATTTAATATGTAAGATAAATCAGATGACATACCTATTTATCATTTAGATATACAACAATTATATAATTACACACATAGCATAAAAAAAAATTTCTCTCAAATAATTGAACGAGATACAGTGCTTGAAGCGCATACCTATTTGATATCATATATCCTAATGCAGCGTCTTTCCATTAAATTAATATCCAACAATTTGAAAATAAAAGAATTAATAACAAATTGCTCAAAATTGAAGGAAATGTTTAATCTTTTAAAAGGAATCCAAATAAAATAAAAATCTTTATTCTCCTTTATAAAAATACCAACGTATATGATATGGAACACCTCCAGCAAATCAAGCACCGTATTAACAACCAATTGCAAACATTCCACCGATTCAAAACAACATCCACATAACAAGATTAAAAATTGCACAAAAGAAAATTTAATTTGATTTGACAATGTAATCATGCAATCATAACAGGCAACATTACGTGTAAGTAAATAAAAAATTGAAACTTTTTCAAATTTTGTTAAATATAATTTGAATACAAAAAAAACCTTGCTCTGATACCAATTGTAGGAAAAAGGGTGTTCAAAAACACACATTGCGGAATAAAAGGATCTATTTTGTATTTAAATGATATTATAAACAGATGACATATTAAAAAATGTACCTGTTGATGAGCTCTTGACGCATAAAAAATTCTTCAATAGTGTGAAGACTCTACGTGTATCTACATCGAGACTGACCTTTATTCGTCAACAACTTTGACAAGTAGACAAATAAGAATGGAGAAGTGATATTTGGGCTCTGTTCAACGTGCAGCCTAAGGCTCTATTTACAGCACGCTAATCAAAATCATTATTGATAGTATCCTTTTTTAAGTTATATTATTTCTCGTTACCTTTTATTGTTAACCATTTAGCAATTAAAATTGAAATAATAATTGACCAAGTCAAACTTGTATCTAGCCGCCTTTTCAACCCAAATTCCAAATACAAAATCATACATGTTTGTTTCTCTTCTTTCACCAAATCTTTCATATTATTTATATTTTCAGTGCTAGTAAAAATATAATAATATTCCATCTTTTTTAAATCAATTAATCATTTGATCATATTAAATTCTCTAATTTAATTAATCATCAAATATTAAAATAATTTCTTTAACAGAGATTAGAACACTCGTTTGTGTGTGACCCCGTAGGTTCAATATTAAGCCGATAATATATTAATTAAATTAATATACTAATCCAGGTAGGTGTCTAGCAACACTCCTTAACGTCCGGATAGCATGAAATAACATTTTACTTTCAAGAACCATTAGAAAAGTAGTGTAATAATTTCTTTCATCTTTACATCTGTGGGTTAATTCTAGAGCATGATATTAGTGTCAAACCCTTTTGAGTTAACTCATAATGACTTAAGAAACTCATTTCTTCTTTCATTTAATTTTCCTGACCAAGATATAATTTTATTCATAGAGCTCAAACTCATTACCAAGAGTTGATAGATTCCTTATTGATTAATCATTAATTCTACAGGTATTTAATCATATCCAATATTCATTCAATAAGTGCTCTAAAGCATTAGGTATCCAGAATCAAAATACAACAAATAACCTGTTAATTACTATGACAATTTCAGATCAAAGAAAGCTATTATACATTTTCTTGAGAATTTTCTATTAACAGTTTATGGTACATTTTAACTATTAGAAAATTTCAATTGAGTTAGTTCAATGATCACATCAACATGTGACTCATCTATATATGCAAATTAATAAATGAGATCTATTAATATTTATCCAATAAATATTATCACATATATATTAATTTATTCAGATTATTGATATCCTATTTACAATAATCCTATGATCAAGAATGGTTTAGATTAAAATTAGACCAAACTTGTTTCTCATTATCATAATCTCTATTATAATAATAAGTCTTTAATTTTAATTAAGGACATTATCAAATGAACCATTTAGTCAAATAGTGAAATATGACAATGAAAATAAAATAATACTTTATTATTAAAATTATAATTGATTACATGATGACTTGGATCGTGGACATACAAATTTATTCCCAACAACGAGCAAATAAAAAAATCTTGTTTAAACATTGAGAAAAAAATATAATCACTCAAACAAATTCTAACTTAATAAGATAAAGAAAGAATGAGAGTGCTTAAGCAAACATGGGCTTAATATATATGAGTAGGTCTATGTTCTAAACTATTTACGAATTTTCAATTAGATTGATATACTAAAAAAATTGTAATTGGGTCTTTAATTTTTAAATATTTTGTAATTGGGTCCTAGGATTTTGTAAAATCGACACAAATAGTTTTTTATTTATTTATTTCAAGCCGCTATATGTAGTAACTCCAATGACTATATTAAAAAAAGCTTAAATATTTTTTTTTTGTTTTTGAAATATATTCATTCTATTGTTTTGTTTCCATAGTTTTTATTTATTTATTTATTATTTTTTGCAATTTTACACTTTTTAGCTATTACAATAATTGATTTTATCAAATACTTACCATTTAATTAGTTAATTTTTCAGCTCAAATTATCTTGACAAACATAACCTAAATCACAAACATATTTAAGATATTACATTGGACCAAAACTACAACAAAAATTATGAGGACCAAAACAATAAAATGAGTATATTTAGGAGACAAAAACTATATTCAAGCATTTAAAATTGTAGAAGATGAAAGACTCAGTTATAATTTTTTTTGTTTAGGGAGCTAATTAAATTTTTCTAAAAAGTTCTTGTACCTCATGTATTAAATCGGAAACATATTTATGTTTAAGTAGAAAATGATGTTTATTAGTTGATTCCTTTGGCCTTTTTTCAATTTACAAGTATTCCCAATTTTGTTATAAAACATATTCAAAACAATTCTTATAAATTCCTATTATTTATAATTACAATTATAATAATTTATAAGATTTCTCAAGAGTCAAGAAGAAATAGGCCGAAGATGCAGAAATTGTAAAAATAATCCTTTCTTCCCTTTTCATTATAGCCTGCAACGCATTGCCTTTATTGAGTTAAAGTCTTTCAAGCACCTAATTGTTAAAACTCATTTTGTTTTATAGGCTTCATCTTGCATCTTGAATTGATCATTGAACTGTTCTCACAAAATTGTATCGCCTTAGACAACTAAGTTACGGAGTTTGTCCACCTTTCCTTGTTCATTCTCAACATAAGTGTCCTTCCTAAGCCTTCAAAGTTCCTAAAATATTTTTGTTGAATGATCCAATCTTCATTTTACATCCCTATACCTCGTACGTTCAATTTCCCATTGAAGTATGTAAAATTTACTCCCAACCAAAATTTGATCAAATGTAACATTACTGAGTTTCAATTTCCATAGATTGCCTTGCGCCTATCTAAAAAAGTTAATAATTTCCTCATAATTTTTTTCTGATCCCGGTAGGATCACATGTATCCCCATGTTTCACTCTCGATCATCCTACTATTTTCTTTTCTTTTACCTTATCTGTCATATATATTAAATCAAGCTTATAAAAAAAATGTAAACTACCTAGAAGAATTGAGAAAACTACGTGCTGCTGTTTTAAGTGAGTAACATTTTACAATATCAAGAAATTGGAAGAAAAATACCATTAATTAGTCACCACATGTTTTTTTTTTCACCGCCAATTTGTCTTTTCTTAGTCATGAATTATTTTTATTATTTTATAGTTTTCCATTGCCTATAATAGGCTGTAATGTACCGCATTTTGAATCAATTCTACGAATAAAGATAATAAGTGCAAGTGAGCAAATCTATTCCTCAGTCTCTCCTTTGTAAATGAGTGTGTAGAGTGCAAATTTCTTGTTCTCTTTTGGCTTCCGCTATATGTGCGTACGTGTGGGTTTTGTCCTGATATCAGAATCTTCAAATGGCCTGCATATTCAGTCTCAGACATATAAAACCTGCATCTCATTTTGTTCTTTTTGCTACTTCTACTGAACTTCTTTTTGTTCTTGTTTATTTCAATCTCACTCTTAAATTATATATATGTCATTTATATGTAATTTTTAACCCGTAAAAAGGATTGAACCTTTTCTACATTTGTTCGTGGATTGTTATTTCCAATAAGACATGGAAATTAGGTTGGAAATGCAAGTAGAAGGTGCATATAAACAATCCACTAAAACAGGGTTGAACTGGATATAAGTTATGGTAAAATTTACAAAAGCAAAAGCAGAACTGCATATCCAAAGAATGGAAGGAAAAAGCACATTGTAAGTCTTCAATAGATGCATATATAATTTGTCAGAAAAATACATACATATATAATTTGTCATCAAAATAGACAGATAAATGTGACAAAGAAACCCACCTTTGCTGAGCACCCTACCTTTTACTCTTACACCAATCTCCCAAACATCCTCTACCATTCTCCCACTCAACCCATGTTCTCCAAAAAAGACTTGCATATCATAGGCACCGCATGCCCGTTTTCCCTTGGTAAGAATGACCGCTGTAATATGTGCTTCCCAAATGACTTTCCCTTATACATCTTGATAGTGCCACCAGATAGCAGCCTTACCACATTTACTTAGTCTGCATTCCTAAACATTCTATTAGATTCAAATTAAGCCGGTGGACCCAAAGTCAAACAAGATCTAACCACACGAAGCCTTCTCCCACACACGATACGTGAAAAATATATAATGTATACATTATGTTCCACAAACTCTGAGAATAGACCTATGGTTTAATTACCTTGCAGAATACTCCACAAACTCTAAAATGAAGGGACTTTTAAAATCCAACATAACACGTACACAACATACAAAATATCCAATATATATATATATATATATATATATATATATATATATATATATATATATATTATAGTGGGTAATTGTGGTCACACTTAGATAGAGGGGTGTATTGAAAGTCTCACATGATGAGGAAAATGAGACATGTTGAAATTTCACATGGAATAAAGATAATGTTGAGATAAATTATATAAATAGGGAGCAATCCTTGTTTTACAAATCGATTTTGTAGGGTTGAGTTAAAGGCCATACCCATCTTCTAACATTTTTAATGTCTTTTAAATTGAAAACGTTATAATATATGCACTTTACATGTTTGTTATGTTTCAACATTCGAGTCACAAGTGGAAATAACTAAGAGTGAGATAGTTAAAAAAGAAACAAGGAAAACAATGCATCCAAATAAGTTTGGTTCTTCAATCTAAATGTTGTTAAAAACAGGTTTTCAGTTGTTTATTGAATTTGATTATTTTGGAGTGGAATTAAGTGGATTTTAAGCATACTCTGGGTTTCATAAAATGATGCAGAAAACATATACAATGAGTATCATAGATTATTCACAAGGTTTCTCTTATCATTTTAAATTTACTAAGCTTGTTTTTAAATATTGTTCACTATTTTTTAATAATAGTTTCTTTTTCTTTGAGGAAATGCAAGTATGTAGTAAAACTAATTACCGGATATGCTCAGGTTAAAAAATTACATAAACAATTTTATTTTCAGAGTGATTACCTTTTCTGCATCTTATATTTTGATTAGTACTAAATGATGTTTTATTTGGTGATGCACTGACATAGCCATTTTTCTTTTGAATACTCAAACAATACCAAATTATTATCACATAATTAGTGTATATATATTTCAAACAGTTGATTTGTGTTCTTTTGATGCACTGACATAGCCATTTTTCTTTTGAATACTCAAACAATACCAAATTATTATCACATAATTAGTGTATATATATTTCAAACAGTTGATTTGTGTTCTTTTGAGGCATTTAAAAGTGGACTACTAGGATAAATGATTAACAAATAATATTATAAAGTTAGATTAGTTTAGAATTTTTATTTGAGGCATTTGATTGAAGTGATCGGATATGGTCTATATATGTTCAAGAATGAATGTGGTTAATGATTAGGGGTGGGAATAGGCCAGGTTAGGCCAGGCCAGGCTTTGAAAGGCCTGAGCCTAGCCTACGATGAATTTTTGAGGCCTGAGCCTGGCTTATAGCCTATTAAAGGCTTTTATTTTGGCTCGGTCTGACCTTTTTAAAAGTCTAGCCCGGCCTGATAGCCTTTTTAAAAGCCTTCTTTACATTGAATCTTTAATATTCTTTTGCTCTAGAGCAGGCACAAAATAGGAAAGTTAAAGGAAAAGGAAACGTTAACAGAAATAGGAAAGCCAATAAAAATAATGAGAAATATAAAGGGCACATGACTCACACCTAAATTGTAATTAAAGTCTTACTTGATTATAGGGATAGAAGTTATGTATATATACATATATATAGGTCAGCCTATCAGGCTTATAAGACTTTTTAATAAGCCTGGTCTATTTAATTTAATAGGCTTTTAAAAAGTCTGAGTCTAACCTTTTAATTAAATAGGCCACTTCAGGCCAAACTTTATGTAGGCCAGGTCGTAGGCTCCTGCAGGTCGGCCTGGCCTATTTCCACCCCTATTAATGATGTAAAGGATGCATGATCTTGAATACAAAGGAATTTTGATGTAGTTTAAGGAAATCATTATTGGCTATCTGCTTCTATATTTTATTCTGGAAAGGCAATTTGCAAGAATGTAACAATCGTAATCATAGAACTAATATGTTTGATATTGCTATTAAACTTGGTCACTAGATCTTTCTTCTCTGTTTATAAATTATAACTATTGTTTTTACAAGTATTGTCAAAACATAGGAGCAATTTCCTTTTTTGTCTCTAAAAGAGCTTAAAATATACTTTTGTATCAAAAAATTAACACAATGAAGCAACAAAACTCTTAGTAACTGACAACTTTGGTAACTTGTCTATTATAAAGAGAATCAAAATTATTTTAAATAGAATCACAATACCATATAAGTTATAGCATGAAGTTTCCACACAGTTCCTGCATGAAATGCCATTCTTTGTAAAAGAAAGCAGCCACATTGTTGTCATCTCAAGTCAGTATTTCTCTTTAAAAAAATTATGATTCTTTTTTTATTGTGCAATGTTGGTGGTAGTTGAACCTATTCATTTAATGTTTGTCTGAACCTTGTCCTTAATTTGATTCACTCTTATGCAAACACTGCTCCTGGGGTAGAAACCCTTAATTCATGATAGCTTTCCTTAATGTTGAATGTAGGAGCCAAAAAATTTTCAGCTATTTTTTTGTTTGACCTTCTCAAAGAGTGAAGCAAGCAGGAACCTTCTCCATATTGCAGATGAATATGAAGTTTACTTTGAGATTATTGTTAGGTATGTTAAATCCTTTGGTTCTTGATTCTTTTTTCCCGTCACATAGGTAGACTGTAAAGTCCAAGAGTTTTCTCTAGGTTAGCTTAAAAATTTCCTATCACTAGGTTAGCTTGAAAATGTGACAGCTTTTTTCAGTGGTAATTCTAATCTATGATCTTTAGAATGGTGGAAAAGTGAATTGAAAATAGGATGATCATTAATTGTTTTTTGGAAAATTGTAAGTTATAAAGTCTATATTTTATTATATTTGGACCACACCAAACCTATTTCAGTGATGCCAAACTATAGTATTGGTCGCATCATTCTTAATCTGTGTCATTTTTACTCTCACCTACAATTATCTATAGTGAGTAACTTTGTATTCTGGACTTGAATGCTCCTGCAAAAACATCTAAGGATTAAAAAGACGAGGAATTAGCAGAAAGAATGAGAGTAGCATGAAAAATGCGAGACTAGGAAATAGTATTGAGGGAGGGGGATCACACATTGGGGAAAGTTAGTTTTTATGTTCTGAATTTGGAGGCAGAAATTGGAAAATATGTAATCCTCCAAAGACTGCAAGAAAAGTTGGATCCCTAAGGGAATTACTATGGGCACACCTAGATAGAGGGGTGTGTTGAAAGTCGCACATGGCGGGTAGCCATGAGGAAAATAAGGAATGTTGAAGTCCCACATCGAATAAAGATAGTCCAAGATAAACTATATAAGTGGGAAACAATCCTCACCTTACAAGCTAGTTTTGTAGGGTTGAGTTAAAGCCCAAATCCACTTTCTAACATGGTAGACTAACTGTTCTATGTCCAAAATTCTCTTTAGAGCTAGCCAATGTTGATCTGTAAAGAGTAGGGTTAGAAAAATCTTTAGAACCTGTCTTAGATAACTTGCAGCCACCAACCATGGGAGAAGAGATAGGATTAGCTTCATCCATTTTAGTGTTGGTTAACAAGTCCCTAATGTATTTGGATTGTGTAAGTAAAAGAGAGGCATTGGACTACCTCTTGACCTCTATGGCTAGAAAATAATCAAGGTCACCCAAATCCTTGAGAGAGAACTCTAAATTCAGTTTTGAGACCAAGGATTTAATGAAAATGGGATTGCTGCTAGTGACAATAATGTAATCTACATACACCAACATATAAACCACAATAGATGAATCATTGTAAGCAAACAGTGAGGGATCACATTTGCTAGATTGAAAATTGTAGGAGAGAAGAGTGCTCTTAAGCTTTTCAAACCATGCCTTTGGGGCTTGTTTTAGACCATAGATAGCCTAATTAAGCTTGCAAGCTAGGTCCTTGTTAGAGTGCTTAAAACCAACAGGTTGAGTCATATAGACTTCCTCTTCAAGGATGCCATTTAGAAAGGCATTGTTGACATCTAATTGTTGTAGTTTCCAAGGATTTGTCACAACAAGAGTAAGGAGAATCCGAACAACTACAGGTTTAATAACTGGGGAAAAGGTTTCATTGTAGTCATACCCAACCTTTGATGGAAACCTTTGGCCACAAGTCTGGCCTTATACTTATTGATAGACACATCAAGATTTTCCTTAACCCTAAAAACCCATTTATAGTCAATGGGATTTCTAGAAGAGGGAAGATCAACAAGGATCTAAGTTCCATTGTTGATGAGAGAATCATATTAATCTTGCATAGTTGCATGCCAAGTAGGGTTGGAAAGGGTTGACTTTGGTTCAGCATGTGTGAGAAGCAAAATGGGTTGAAGTCTAGGCTTGACAATTCCAGCCTTAGCTCTAGTAGTCATAGGATGGTTGTTATCTTCTCTGACTAATGGAATAAGTGAGGGTACTTCGGAACTAGAAGAGTTAAATGAAGAGGTGGTAGATGATTCAATGGAAAAGGAATTAGGCAATATAGGTGAAGCTGGTTCAAAAACATAATTAGGTGGCTCAAAGAGACAGAAACAAGTGCAGATGTTGCTAGCTGAGTAGTGCAATCAGAAACAACAACCTTCTTAGGAAAATATTGAGGTGAGGCAATAGGATTAATGGTTGGGTTGGGTAAAAAGAAACAGAAGGAGCAACAGTGGTATGCTAAAAAATAGTAGGTGGGTTGGTATTTAGAACAACTAAAGGATTTGTGAGTGTAGATAGGATGGGATGGGAGGTAGTGCCACTAGGGAATAAATGAGTATAGGGAAACTTATACTCATTAAAGATAACATCCTTGAAATTGTAGATTTTACCATTAGCTGCAAGACATCTATAACCTTTGTGGGACATTGAATATCCTAAGAAGACAGATTTTTGAGACCTTTGTTGAAACTTGTGAGTCATGTAAGGCCTTAATAGTGGGAAGCAAGAACACCCAAAAACTTTTAGAAACTTATAATCTGGCAGCTTCTTAAGCAACCTCTGATAAGGAATCTCCCCTTGTATAGTAGTAGAAGTCAACCTATTAATTAAGTAAACACTGGAAACAACTGTATAGTTCTAAGTATGATATATATGCATAAACAGACATATATATATGCATAAAAACTAAATTCAAAACAGCCAGAGACACTTTCTCCAAAAATATTTATTCTATGCATAAAAACTAATTAGTCTACAAAACTATTAAAAGTATAGTTCTAAGTATATGCTTACACAAACAGTTTTGAATAAGTCACTAATCTGTACTAAAATTTTGGGAAGGGTTAAAATGACAATATATAGAATAAAGTGGCTTGCTACTAAGTCATAACATAGCATATTTATAATCAACAAAAACTGGTGTAATAGTAACAAAGGTTGAATAATAGATCCAGAATTAACAACATCTTGGAAAAATACACAATATAACCACATTCTCTTGCATGTGCAAAACATATAGCACAACCACATTCTCCTAGTATAATAGTAAATATTTTTTTTTTATGTAAGCATTACACATAATGAACACATATAGCTCTCTAAAGAGATGAAAGATAACTAAGATTTGAGTACCTTCAAATTTTATTTTTTAATTAAATTCTTTTTCAAAAAATATTTTGAGCTTATCCAAAATATATTGATTTCAACGAGATAGAAATTTATTTGGTTCTAGCATGTGATGTTAACATTAATTTCCTTTGACTGTTGTTAATTTGTGTTATTATTATTATCAAATTAATTACCATGTTAATTTCAATTTATATTACTATTTTTTTTACAAATGTGTTTTTATTGCCGGTTTAATTCTCTAATTCCTTTTTTTTCATTCTCGTATTCCCCTCTCACCCTATATACACCGCACTTCAAACCTTGTTTCAAACACACCACAACAACCTTTTATCCTTTCTTTCTCATTTTCTTTCTTTGTTCCTGGTTTGGATTTTCGCCCTTGCTAGTTTTTGTAACCTCAACTTGGCTTAGGGGTTCCTATTGCATGCTAGGGGATTTGCCTGGGATACCGTGGATAAATCTTTTAGGACAATGTTCTTACACACCTTTGGAAGACATTGTTCATGACTTTCAGGACCAATTTCAACAATCAACTCAAAGCGATATGATTTTTTATTTTTTAAATATTATTAGAAGAGAATAAAAAAAATTGTTTGGTAAGTTTAATTAGAAATATGTTTTAGAAAATTATATTTATGTTATTACTAACGGAATAGTTAATTTTATTCTCATATTTCTCTTATATATACATGTATAAATGTCTGTATGTTATTATATACATATTTTTTCATGTGTGTGTGTGTGAAACATCAATGCCATAGCATGTCATGTTTATTTGTGTCATACATGTATGTTTTTTTTTTAAAGTTATAATAGTAAAATATTTGATTTGACAGAATTTTTCAATATTAACAGGATATGAACAATTAAACTCAATTTAAGTAATGAGGTTATGAGTGACATTGGTATCCTGATACATAAACAAAGGATAAAAAACCAATTTTAATAACTCCACTATTCTTTTTTCTCACGTAATGTTATTTAACTATAGAACACATAATAATGTGACTAAGGAAAGAAACAATAAAATTAAAATTGCACCAGCACTACAGTAAGAATATAGAGAAAAATCCATTTTCTTTAAGTGTGATTTCATTGGCTACCAAGACACGTTATCTGATGTAAGGGTATGTTCCTACTTCAAAGATTGTTATATTGAAGGTGAATTGGATTTTATTTTTGGTGATGGAAAATCTTTTTGAGGCAATTACATAAATATATATTTTAAAGAAATAGTTTTGAACATGAAATAATAAAATAGTAATTTTTACATCTTTTTTGTTCACTTTTACAATTGCTTGGTCAATATTGTGGAGACAAATAACATTGAACTAGGTTTTGTTAAAGCTCAAGAATCAATAAATGGTTGAAGTAGTTTTGTATTCGAAGGAAATTCCCTTATTGGGGTTGGGAAGGTGAATTTAGGAAGAACGTGATATCCTTACTCCAAAATCATATTTCATGGAACAAATTTTTTCTCTATTGTAACTCCTCAAGGATGGATGCATTGAGTTTCACTGGCCACGAGCAAGTCTTAAATACATATATCTCTTAAAGGATAACGAAAAAGTAATATTCATAATTTTTTAAGCATATTTTTCATTTTCTCTTATTTTTTAAACCAATTCTTGTTAGACTAACTTCGCTTATACTAAAGCTAATTATAAAGGAACATGCATTGATATTTCAAAGTTTGTTAGATGGATGAAGAAGTTAAATCAGTCACAACTCAAAAAATTTTCTTTAGATTCTTTTCTTAACTTGGATGTTTGGATTGACGATTTAAGAACTTGTACTGTTAGTGTTTGGTAGCATTCTTATGAGTTTTTTAGTTTTTAAAGACTATTTTTGAGAAGAGAATTACAAAAGTAAATTTTTTGGTAAGTTTAATTTGAAACATGTTTTGAAAAATTATATTTATGTTGGCATTGTTGGTACAATTAATTTACTTTTCTTATAATTTCTCTTATATATACTTCATGCATGTATACATGTGTATGCCCGTGCATATATGTGCGTGTGTGCATATAAGTGTGTTTATGATATTATATACATGTGTGTGTGCACGTTTATATAGGTACATACATGTATGCCATAACATGCATTGTTTATATGTGTCAAACATGCATGCTTTTTAAGGTATAAATTAAAATATCTTGTTTAATATAATTTTTCAATATTAAAATGACATGAGCAATTAAACTCAATTTAAGTAATGTGGTTGTGAGGGACATTGGTTTCTTGGAATATAAACAAATGATAAAACAACAATTTTAATACCTCTTCACTATTCTTTTTTTTTTTTTCCAATGTAATGTTATTTATGCATATAACACATAATAGTGTCAATCAAACAGTGCACCAGCATTGTCGATAAGAATATACAGAAAAATTCATTTTTCTTCATATGTGATTTCATTGGTTACCAAGACACGTTATTTGATGTAATGGGATGTTCCTACTACAAAGATTGTTACATTGAAGGTGAATTGGATTTTATTTTTGTTAATGAACAATCTTTTTATGAGACAATTACACATTCTCTCTCTCACACACACACATATCCTTTAAAAGAAATAGTTTTGAACATGATATAATAAAATAGTCATTTTTAGATCATTTTTTGTTCACTTTTAGAATTGCTTGTTAAAGCTCAAGATTAAGTAGATGGTCGAATTAATTTTCTATTCAAATGAAATCTCTTTTTTAGGGATGAGAAGGTGAATTTAGGCAAGTGATGTCCTTACTCCAAAGTCATTTCATTGAACAAATTTTTCCTCTTTTGTAAATCCCTAAGGATGGATGTGTTGAGTTTCACTTGCCATGAGTAAGTTTTAAATACATATATCTCTTAAAGGATAATGAAAAAGTGATATTCATATTTTTCTTAAAGCATCTTTTTCATTCTCTCTTATTTTTAAAACAAATTCTTGTCGGAGTTACTAAGCTTATGCTAAAGTTAATTATAAAGGAACATGTATTGATATTTCAAAGTGTGTTTGAGGGATGGAAAGTTAAATCAATCACATCTCAAAGAATTTTCTTGAGATTCTTTTATTAATACGGATAATTGAATTGACAATTTACAAACTTTTAATGTTAGTGCTTTTATGAGTTTTTTTTTAATTTCTAAAAACTATTTTTGAAAATAGAATTAAAAAAGTTACTTGTTTTGTAAGTTTAATTTGAAACATGTTTTGAAAAATTATATTTATGTTGCTATTGTTGATACAATTAATTTATTTTTCTTTCTTTTATATATACTCCATGCATGGATACATGTGTATGTTCGTGCATTTATGTGCGTGTGTGCATACAAGTGCACATATGTTATTATATATATGTTTTTTCACCTGTTATATATGTGTGCCCGTTTATATAGGTATATACATCTATGTTATAACATGCAATGTTTATGTGTGTCATACATGTATGCTTTTTAAGTTATAAAATTAAAATATTTTGTTTAATATTATTTTTCAATATTAAAATGACATGAACAATTAAACTCAATCAAAGTAATGTGATGGTGAGTTACATAGGTTTCGTGGAACATAAATAAATGATAAAATATCAATTTCAATAACTCTTCATTATTCTTTTTTTTTCTAATGTAATGTTATTTATGTATAAAACACATATAATAGTGTCAATAGGTACCAAGACACGTTATTTGACTTAATGAGATGTTTCTACTTCAAAGATTGTTACATTGAAGGTGAATTGGATTTTATAATTTGGTGATGGACAATATTTTTATGAGGAAATATATATATATATATATATATATATATATATATATATATATATATATATATATATATATATATATAATTTAAAAGAAATAGTTTTGATCATGAAATAATTAAATAGGCATTTTTAGATCTTTTTTGTTCACTTTTAAATTTGTTGATCAATGTTGTGGAGACAAATAACATTGAACTAGGTTTTGTTAAAGCTTAAGAATCAATAGATGGTAGAAATAGTTTTGTATTTAAAGAAAATTCCCTTTTGGGGGATGAGAAGGTAAATTTAGGGAAAGCGTGCTGTCCTTACTCCAAAGTCATATGTCATGAACATATTTTTCATTTGTTGTAACTCCTTAAGGATGGATGCATTGAGTTTCACGGGCCACAAGCAAGTTTTTATATATATATATATATATCTTAAATGATAATGAAAAAACAATACATAATTATTTTAAAGCACCTTTTTCATTTTCTCTTATTTTTTAAACAAATTCTTGTGAGAGTAACTTCGCTTATACTAAAGTTAATTATAATGAACATGTATTGATATTTCAAAGTGTTAGATGGATGAAGAAGTTAAATCAATCACAACTCAGATTTTTCTTTAGACTCTTTTATTAATATGGATGATTGGATTGACAACTTACCAACTTGTAATGTTAGTGCTTTGTAGCATTCTTATGAGTATTTAATTTTTAAAGACTATCTTTGAGAAGAGAATTAAAAAAGTAACTTGTTTGATAAGTTTAATTTGAAATGTGTTTTGAAAAATTATATTTATGTTGCTATTGTTGGTACAATTAATTTACTTTTCTTTTCTCTTATATATAGTCTACGCATGTATACATGTGTATGTTCGTGCATATATATGCTTGTGTGCATAATAGTGCATGTATGCATGCATGTTATTATATGCATGTGTTCATGTGTATATGTGTGTGCACGTTCATATAGGTACATACATGTATGCCAAAACATGTAATGTTTATGTGTGTCATACATGTATGCTTTTTAAGTTATAAAATTAAAATATTTATTTAGTATAATTTTTCAATATTAAAATGACATGAGCAATTAAATTCAATTTATGTATTGTGGTTGTGAGTGACATTGATTTCTTGGAACATAAACAAATGATAAAACAACAATTTTAATAACTCTTCACTATTCTTTTTTTTTTTCCTAATGTAATGTTATTTATGCATAGAACACATGTAATAGTTTCAATAGGATACTGCACGAGCACTAATGGTAAGAATATTGAGAAAATTTCATTTTTCTTCACGTGCGATTTCATTGGCTACCAAGACACGTTATTTGACGTAATGAGATGTTCCTACTACAAAGATTGTTACATTAAAGGTGAATTGGATATATATTTTTGGAGATGGACAATCTTTTTATGAGGCAATTTCACACACATATATATACTCTAAAAGAAATAGTTTTGAACATAAAATAATAAAATAGTCATTTTTAGATCTTTTTTGTTCACTTTTAGAATTACTTGATGAATGTTGTGGAGACAAATAAGATTGAACTAGGTTTTATTAAAGCTCAAGAAACAATATATGGTTGAAGTACTTTTGTATTCAAAGGAAATTCCCTTTTTGGGTTTGAGAAAGTGAATTTAGAAACAACATGATGTCCTTACTCCAAAGTCATATTTCCTGGAACAAATTTTTCCTCTTTTGTAACGCCTCAAGGATGGATGCATTGAGTTTTATTGGCTATGAGTAAGTTTTAAATACATATATCTCTTAAAAAATACTGAAAAAGTAATATTCATAATTTTCTTAAAGCATCTTTTTCATTTGCTCTTATTTTTTAAATAAATTCTTGTCAGAGTGACTTCGCTTATGCTAAAGTTAATTACAAAGGAACATGTATTGATATTTCAAAGTGTGTTTGATGGATGAAGAAGTTAAATCAGTCACAACTCAAAGAATTTTCTTTAGATTCTTTTATTAATATGGATGATGGGATTGACAATTTACCAACTTGTAATGTTAGTGCGTGGTAGTATTCTTATGAGTTTTTTAATTTCTAAACACTATTTTTGAAAATAGAATTAAAAAAGTAATTTTTTTGGTAAGTTTAATTTGAATTGTGTTTTCAAAAATTATATTTATGTTGCCATTGTTGGTATAATTAATTTACTTTTCTTATATATACTCCATGCTTGAATACATTTGTATGTCCGTGCATGTATGTGCGTGTGTGCATACAAGTGCGTGTATGTTATTATATACATGTGTGTTCATGAGCATATGTGTGTGCATATTTATATAGGTACATACATGTATGCCATAACATGTAATTTTTCTGGGTGTCATACATGCATGCTTTTTAAGTTATAAAATTAAAATATTTTGTTTAGTATAATTTTTCAATATTAAAAGGACATGAGCAATTAAACCCAATTTAATTAATATGGTTGTGAGTGACATTGGTTTCTTGGAACATAAACAAATGATAAACCAACAATTTTAATAACTCTTCACCATTCTTTTTTTTTTTCTAATGTAATGTTATTTATGTATAGAATACATATAATAGTGTCAATAAGACAATGAACCAGCACTAATAGTAAGAATACAGAAAAAAAAAATCCATTTTTCTTTAGGCGTGATTTCATTGAATACCAAGATGTAATGAGATGTTTCTACTTCAAAGAGTGTTACATTGAAGGTGAATTGGATTTTATTTTTGGTGATGGACAATCTTTTTATGAGGCAATTACATGAATGTGTGTGTGTGTGTGTGTATATATATATATATATATATATATATATATATATATATATATATATATATATATATATATATATATATTAAAAGAAATAGTCTTGAACATGAAATAATCAAATAGTCATTTTTATATCTTTTTTGTTCACTTTTAGAATTTCTTGATCAATGTTGTGGAGACAAATAACATTTAACTAGGTTTTGTTGAAGCTCAAGAATCAATAGACGGTCGTAGTAGTTTCGTATTTAAAGGAAATTCACTTTTTGGGGGGTGAGAAGGTTAATTTAGGAAGAACGTGATGTCCTTACTCCAAAGTCATGTCATGGATCAAATTTTTCATATGCTGTAACTCCTCAAGGATGGATGCGTTGAGTTTCACTGGCCATGAGCAAGTTTTAAATACATATATCTCTTAAAGCATAATGAAAAAGTAATATTCATAATTTCTTTATAGCATATTCTCATTTTCTCTTATTTTTTAAACAAATTCTTGTTGGAGTAACTTTGCTTATGCTAAAGTTAATTATAAAGGAACATGTATTGATATTTCAATGGGTGTTAGATGGGTGAAGAAGTTAAATCAGTCACAACTCAGAATTTTCTTTAGATTCTTTTCTTAATTTTGAAGTTTGGATTGACAATTTACAAACTTGTGCTATTATTGTTTGGTAGCATTCTTATGACTTTTTTAATGTTTAAAGACTATATTTGAGAGGAGAATTACAAAAGTAACTTGATTGGTAAGTTTAATTTGAAACATGTTTTGAAAAATTATATTTATGTTGCCACAGTGGGTACAAATAATTTACTTTTTTATAGTTTCTCTTATATATACTCCATGCATGTATACATGTGTGTGTCCGTGCTTATGTGTGTGTGTGCATTCAAGTGTGTGTATGTTATTATATACATGTGTGTTCATGTACATACGTGTGTGCATAGTTATATAGGTACATATATGTATGCCATAACATGCAATATTTGTGTGTGTTATACATGTATGGTTTTTAAGTTATAAAATTAAAATATTTTTTTAATATAATTTTTCAATGTTAAAAGGACATGAGCAATGAAACTCAATTTAAGTAATGTGGCGGTGAGTGACATTGGTTTCGTGGAACATAAACAAATGATAAAACATCAATTTTAATAACTCTTCACTATTGTTTTTTTTTTCCTAATGTAATGTTACTTATGTATAGAACACATATAATAATGTCAATAGGATAGTGCACTAACATTGACAGTAAGAATATAGAGAAAATTCCATTTTTATTCAGGTGTGATTTCATTGGCTACCAAGACATGTTATTTGATGTAATGGGATGTTCCTACTTCAAAGATTGTTACATTGAAGGTGAATGAGATTTTATTTTTGGTGATAAACAATCTTTTTATGAGGTAATTACATAAATATATAAATATTTTTTAAAAGAAATAGTTTTGAACATGAAATAATAAAATAGTCCTTTTTAGATCTTTTTTGTTTACTTGTAGAATTGGTTCATCAATGTTGTGAAGACAAATGACATTGGACTAAGTTTTGTTAGAGCTCAAGAATCAATAGATGGTTGAAGTAGTTTTGTATTTAAAGGAAATTCTGTTTTTGCGGATGTGAAGGTGAATTTAGGAAGAGTGTGGTGTCCTTACTCTAAAGTCATATTTCATGGAACAAATTTTTCCTCTCTTGTAACTTCTCAAGGATGGATGCATTGAGTTTTACTAATCACGAGTAAGTTTTAAATACATATATTTCTTAAAGGATAATGAAAAAGTAATATTCATAATATTTTTAAGCCATCTTTTTCATTTTCTCTTATTTTTTAAATAAATTCTTGTCGGAGGAACTTTGCTTATGCTAAAGTTAATTATAAAGGAACATGTATTGATATTTCAATCTGTGTTAGATGGCTGAAGAATTTAAATCAGTCACAGCTCAAAGAATTTTCTTTAGATTGTTTTATTAATTTGTATGATTGGATTGACAATTTGCAAAATTGTAATGTTAGTGCTTGGTAGCATTTTTATGAGTTTTTTAATTTTTAAAGACTATTTTTGAGTAGAGTTAAAAAAGTAACTTATCCAGTAAGTTTAATTCGAAACGTATTTTGAAAAATTATATTTATGTTGCCATTGTTGGTCCAATTAATTTACTTTTCATATAATTTCTCTTACAATTACTCCATGCATGTATACGTGTGTATGTTAGTGCATATATGTGTGTGTGTGCATACAGGTGTGTGTAGGTTATGATATACATGCAATGTTTGTGTGTCATACATGTATGCTTTTTAAGTTAAAAAATCAATTTATTTTGTTTATTATAATTTTTCAACATGAAAAGGACATTGTGACACCCTCTACCCCACACATATATGTACTAATAATAAAAGAAATAATTAAAAAAAAATTAAACTTAATTCAAGTTTTTAAAACATATTTAAATACAAGCCTTCCAAGAGGGTAGCAGGCTCACATTCACCTTTCTAGCATCATCATAAAACTTTTCTAAATAAATAATAAATTCACTTCGGATCAAACAAGACCGTCTATAAAACCCTATACCCCAATGCCACATCCTATCAGAGCGTTGTGTCCCGATGTCCTTCAACACATGGTTCCTTAAAGCAATTCACCTAGTCATTTGCTCCCCCGAACACAAAGTTCAAGATCATCACAGGATCCAAACACAAACAACACACGGGGAGTGAGTTATCACATTCCTAACTAATAGAGAAACAAAACAACTAGATATACATATCATATAAACCAAATAAAACTTAGTTACACGTAATTCACGTAATTCCACCACTTTGTCATTCAAAGTTCACTTTTCAATCATCAATCACATTACACAAGAATCACATGCTCTAATCAAGACATAATAACACATCAATTTCATAATAAACTATTAGCAAGCGCATGAGACATTTATGCTAAGACTCAAGCCTATATGCAATGTGGTACCATGTCAGTGAAAAATCACCCTAGGGCACTTAGGAGTACATAACAAGACACACCACACAATGCGTTTGTCAGGTCACTCTCACTAAGTACGATCATAGGGAGACCAGTCAGGGTCACGATGTTTTCCGAGAATGCTCCAACCATATGATATTAGCATAGGCTTAAAGGAGCACTCAAACCCGGTGACCCCCAAGGCCTACACTCCGAAGAGTCCATCAGGGCCTCTCCCTCCTGATTCAGGTCCAACCCCTAAAATCATTTTAGCACACAGACACTGCTCGTGAATTATACAATACCCATGACCTCACACTCGTGTGTTAAACATATACAACATATTGCGCTACAATTTAACACTGGTTCCTAAATAGGAAACCTACACTTTCTCTTTAACACTGCGCATTGACATTTTTCTCAAGATAACACTGGTCGGGTTATTGTACAATTCACAGCTTACAACACAAATAATGTCACATCAAGAATTAATCACACACTTATTCACAACCAAAACTCATTCACAATTTCACATCTCATAATGTCACAATCCACCATCACATGTTTTCACGTATCTCACAATTCAACACATGTTCTACTTTACACTTTTACTCAATCTCAATAACAATATTATAATCTCAAGGCAACATATTATTCCATAATTCATCACATATTTCATTTATAAACACTGCTCATGAATTATACAATATCACGACCTCACACTCATGTTTCAAACATGTTTAACACAATTGCGCTACAATTTAACACTGGTTCCTAACTAGGAACCTACACTTTCTCTTTAACACTGCGCATAAACACTGATCGGGTTATTGTATAATTCATAGTTCACAATATAATTAATGTAACATCAAGTGTTAAACACATCCACTTATTCACAACCGAATATCATGTCCACACTTTAACATCTCATAACATCACATCAATCATCTCATAGCATTCCTAATGATATTCATAAGGTACAACACACACATGTTCATCAAATTTAACCATAATATTCTCAACTCCAACACTTAATAATTTTTGGAATCATACTATAACACTCTACAATATTATTTACATAAATTATTAATATAAATAACTACCTCTATATATATAAGCTAGCATACATCATATTGAATCACAAATATCAAAGTAAGCTTTCAATGCACAAATTATAAATAATTATATGAACACTTTGGTCAATTTCAATTATGATATTAATTTTTTAAATTATATATAAAAACCTTAAAAAAGCAAGAAAAAAAGAAAATACAAAATCAATATCTCTCTCTAAATTTTTCCTTACTTTATTTCATCAATAAGTATGTGATTAACTCTTGATGTGACATTATTTGTGTTGTAAGTTGTGAATTGTACAAAAACCCGACCAGTGTTATCTTGAGAAAAGTGTAAATGCGCAGTGTTAAAGAGAAAGTGTAGGTTTCCCATTTTGGAACCAGTGTTAAAGAGAAAGTGTAGGTTTTCTATTTAGGAACCAGTGTTAAATTTTAGTGCAATATGTTGTACGTGTTTAACACACGAGTGTGAGGTCATAGGTATTGTATAATTCACGAGCAGTGTCTGTGTGCTAAAATGATTTTAGGGGTTGGACCTGAATCAGGAGGGAGAGGCCCTGATGGACTCTTCGGAGTGTAGGCCTTGGGGGTCACCGGGTTTGAGTGCTCCTTTAAGCCTATGCTGATCCCATATGGTTGGAGCATTCTCGCAAAACATTGTGACCCTGACTGGTCTCCCTATGATCGTACTTAGTGAGAGTGACCTGACAAACGCATTGTGTAGTGTGTCTTGTTATGTACTCCTAAGCGCCCTAGGGTGGTTTTTCACTAACATGGTACCACATTGCATATAGGCTTGAGTCTTAGCATAACTGTCTCATGCGCTTGCTAATAGTTTATTATGAAATTGATGTGTTATTATGTCTTGATCAGAGCGTGTGATTCTTGTGTAATGTGATTGATGATTGAAAAGTGAACTTTGAATGACAAAGTGGTGGAATTACGTGTAACTAAGTTTTATTTGGTTTATATGATATGTATATCTAGTTGTCTTGTTTCTCTATTAGTTAGGAATGTGATAACTCACTCCCCGTGTGTTGTTTGTGTTTGGATCCTGTGATGATCTTGAACTTTGTGTTCGGGGGAGCAGATGACTAGGTGAATTGCTTTAAGGAACCATGTGCTGAAGGACGTCGGGACACAACGCTCTGATAGGATGTGGTATTGGGGTATAGGGTTTTATAGACGGCCTTGTTTGAGCCGAAGTGAATTTATTATTATTTAGAAAAGTTTTATGATGATGTTAGAAAGGTGAATGTGAGCCTGCTACCCTCTTGAAAGACTTGTATTTAAATATGTTTTAAAAACTTGAATTAAGTTTAATTTTTTTAATTATTTATTTTATTATTAGTACATATATGTGTGGGGTAAAGGGTGTCACACAATGAACTCATCGAATCTCTTGTACCATTGTCTTGGTGATTGCTTCAGCTCATAAAAAGGCCTATTCAATCTATAGACAAATTTTACTTTCCTTCCACCTCAAAAACTTTAGGTTATTGCATCAGAATGTCTTCCTCCAGTCTTCCATGGAGAAAGACACTTTTGACATCGAGTTGCTTTAAGAGAACTCACAAAATTCTCATAGGAGGGAGGAAGAGAGGCTAACAAAATTATTGTCAGATCTCCGTTTTCCATCTTGACATCAATATCGCATAGCTCCATCAGAATAGAGTTTAGCTCATTAAGATGTTCCTTCAATGGCGTACCTTCCTTCATTTGGAGGCCAAACAAATGTCATTTCAAAAGCAATTTATTGCAGATTGATTTCATCATGAGTAGTTTCTCTAATTAGAGCCGAAGCCTAACTACAGTTAGTTCTTTAGAAACTTCATAAAGAAATTCATTAGACAGAGATAAGAGAATTAACGAATTTGTCTTTTCCTATTGTAACTCAAGCACTAACTTATCAATCTTTGACGATTGACCAAAGAAAGGAGCCCAAATGACATGTTCTTTCAACAAGGCTCGCGTCTTGATGCACCAAAATTTGAAGCTATTCTTCCCTATGAGTTTTTCAATCTTGATTGTGTTGACCATCTTCCAGATGGAATCTTGAAGATGTAACATGAATAAATAATAAACAAAATAATTGATCATTGATGACTTGACCTACCACAAAATAGATGTGAAATTGATCTTGAACCGAAGCTCTAAATACCAATTTGTTGGGAAGATTTGAGAAATTTTATTCAGTTAGGGAAGTATAAATGATAGAAGGAGAAGAAAGATATCACGCAAAATTTTTAAGTGTATTGTAATTAATAGAATTTACAATTAAAGGGATGAAAGCACACTCAAGCTCACTGAACCTAGAATAGGAAGCTCCTTATAAAGGAGACAACTGACAATTGTCTAATTGAAAACAATTACAACAACAAAAAAAAACAGTTATGGTCACAACACAACCTATGTTGATGTACCACCAAACTGGATGCTCCCTTCTACACAACTAGACGCTCCACCAGATTGGACGACCTACACAGAAGTCAAGAGTACTGAATCAGATAACCACTATCGTCCACCCTATCTTAATCGTCCAATAATCAACAGTAACTTCTTATGGATGGATGCATGGAGTTTCACCGGTCACGAGTAAGTTTTAAATCAATATATCTCTTAAAAGATAATGAAAAAGTAATATTCATAATATTTTTAAACCATCCATTTCACTTTCTCTTATTTTTTAAACAAATCCTTGTAGGAGTAACTTCACTTATGCTGAAAATGATTGTAAAAGAATACGGGTTGATAATTCAAAGTGTGTTAGATGGATGAAGAAGTTAAATCAGTCATAGCTCAAACAATTTTCTTTAGCTTCTTTTATTAATAAGGATAGTTGGATTGACAATTTACCAACCTATAATGTTAGTGTTTGGTAACATTGTTATGCTAGGGAACATGCCGGGCATATCAACTCAAAGCAAAAGTAGCTCTATTCTCTCTTAATGCTTTGTGATTTTTTAATTTTAAAACTATTTTTGAGAACATAATTAGAAAAATATCTATTTGGTAAGTTTATTTTGAAACATGGTTTAGAAAATTTACTAACATGCCAGACATATCAATGTTGTAGTTTGAAGAATATCACAAAAGGGCAAGTCCCACATCATTTGGGATAGTTTTGGCTCATTTGTTTATATACTATTTTGTGATATGAGCTTTCAAAGTGGCTAGCAAGAGATGAAAGTCTTGGTGAATTTCTTTAGTTTGCTTAACATACAGTGTCATTATAGTCCTAAGAAAGTCTTTTTGTGATCAATGTCTTCCTTCTTGTAAAACTTTTGGTGACAAGACAATCTTTATATATCTCAAAATTACCCATTGAATCCCTTTCAACTATAGATGTTTATCTACAACTTATGGGTTTCACACTTTCAAGTAATTTGACAATATCCCAAATGTCATGTTCAACCATTGATTTTATTACATCATTTATGGCATCCATCCACTTGAGAATTAGAGCACAACATGACTTGACTAAGGTTAATTAGACCTTCTCAGTCAACCTAATGTCATATTCATGTTCTTAAAGAAATATGACATAATCATATCAAATTACATTTTTCCTTTCTCTAGTGGATCTTCTTAATGACTCTTCTTGAGGTTATTGAGTTTGAACTTTAGGTGGTGCTTGAGAAGGAATCTTAGTGTTGTCTTGTCTTTTAATAATGTTAGGAGTAACATCATTATTTATTTACCATATCCGTTTCTTGAACAATGGTAAGTACAAAGGCTTATCTATTGTCAATAACAGATTATTCATTAAAGACAACACTCCTTATGTTACCTTCCTCTCCAAACTCAATTTTCTCAAGGAGTCTTGCATGTCTCAAATATGGGATTGTAAAACTTATACATGCGAGAACTTTAAATATAACAAAAAAAATTATAACTAATTATCTTTAAGTCCAACTTACCTTTATGCAGCCTATAAGACATTGCTTCGACTGAACATCCCTAAATGTGTATATGCCTAATGTTGGAATTTCACCAACTCATACCTATAAGGTACACTACTAAAAAACTTTCTTTTTACGACGCACATTCTAAGGCGGTTATAAGAAAACCGTCTTAGAATGTGATGTGGTGGCATTTTTGTAATTAAGATCATTATATTTTGTTTTTACGACATACATTTTAAGGTGGTTATGAAAGACCGTCTTAGAATGTGATAGGATGACATTTTTGTAATTATTTAAAATTTGAACTATGACGGGTTTCAAAACAGAACCGCCTTCCTATTCTTTCTTTTATAATACTAACCCTAGCTTCGCGCCGCACCTCAACTTCTCTCTTCTACCTCGCATATCAACAATCTTCCTCTTCTCCTCACCTTCACCTTCGTTTCCCCTTCCTCCCCTCGTCACTCCTCTCATTCTTCCTCCTTCTCCTCCCCAAGCTTCCTTCCTCCTTCGCCTCTGCTCCGCCGCTCCCTTTCCTTTCCTCTCCTTTCCCTTCAAACGAACATTTCTTCATGTCGGACTCGGCCAACAAGTTGCGATTGGTGCGTTGCCCAAAGTGTCAAAATCTTCTTCTCGAACTCGCTGATTACTCTGTCTATCAATGTGATAGCTGTGGTGCCGTTCTTCGAGGTACCCTATTTTCTTCTCTTGATCGTGTTGCATTGTTTTAGTTTCTAATTTTAGTTTCCATTTTCTTTTAATTTGCAACGAAGCATAATGGTTATGTGAGTGGTAGCTTGTCGGATAAGGGGAAGGTTGGACTTGGAAGAGATTATGGTAAATCAAAAAGTTCTTTGGAGAAAGGCTTAGTTGATTGCAATGACGCTTCAGATGTTGATGGTAAAGTAGATAACATGGTGAGGTGTTTCAGAACCAACCGGAGGATGCTGGTGAGAAAGGGGTAATTAACGATGATGTTGATGTCGGCAGGAATAAAGATGAACTGGGTAAAACAATAGGAAGAGAACAGGAGGAACCTCCCAAGTCTCAAATTGGTCGTGAGAGTGGGTCCAAATTCTCTAATTGGCTGAATGGAGAGAGAAGTGAGATGGAATGGTTTTGGAGAAAGCCACGAGCTGATCTGGAAAATGTGAGATTTTCCACTTTGAATTCGAAGTATACTGACGAGGGATCTTCAAATGGCTATTCAAGTAATTATATGGAATCTTTGGTATTATCACGGTTTATGGCATATACTGATTTTTTTTTTTACTATTAGCCCCTTTTTTGGAAAGGCTGGATTTATGCAGTAAGTGTTATGAGGATGAATATGTTACTCCTTGTTTCAGTGACACGATTTTATTTCCATGAGTGTTTAGTGCATAACTCATGTTGGTTATGGAGTTTAGTTGGTTTACTAAATTATTAAGTTACTTGGTGCAGTTATTTTACTTTTATAAGTCTAAAAAATAGTTTATTAAGTTACTAAATTATTAAGTTACTTGGTACTTGTGGATTACCACTTAGTGCATAGCCCCTTTTTACGTTTATTAAGTTACTGAATTATTAAGTTAAATGTTACTCTCCATTTTTGTTTTTTCATTATTAAGGAACTCTTGAATTCCCTAGTAGTTTTCTTAACTTCATTTTAATGAATTTATATATTGAAGGCCCTTCTCATTTAAAAACTCTTGTAATTGTTTGTGTAGTTTTTCTTTTTTTACTGTCTACTTAATTTTCATTTTACATGTATAAGTATTGTCAGCAGCCAAAGTTGCCTAAAAGAAGAAGCTAAAATTTACTAAAGCATGGATTGCATATCTTAGATTGCCTCTTCCAATTGATGTTTACAAAGAGGTAATCCACAAGTTATGCTTTTGAAATTTGAATACAGCTGAAGCATTATATTCTGAAACATGGTGCGAATGTCATGTAAGATGTCTCAAGGTTGTCATGAGATCCAATGTAGGATTGGAAGGGGGGAAGAAACACAAATGGTGGAATTGTAAGGTTTATGTACCTTTTTTTGTTTTCTACGAATGAACAGATTAATTCAGCTTATGGCCTTTTATTTTTCATTCAAAACCTTTATTAATCTATGAAGCTTAATAGTCTTCTAGTAAAGAAATCACTAGTAGCAGTAAAATTATTAATCGGCTATATATCGCGGGTGATATTAAATAAATTGCCTAATTATAAATTATTTCATGCATTGGGCTGATAATAGCTTGTAGTTATTATCTCTATACTCAAAACAGAGGCCTTCAAGTTCAATGAAGTTAACTACTTCAATACTTCATATATGGGACACAGTATATATAAAATGGATACTTCTTAGCCAAAAAGATTAATTAGTCTAAACATTTTATATTTAAAATGGATACTTTTTAGTTAACAATATATATACTCATTTTTTCTTTAAAATGAATACTTTTTAATTTTATTTGATTACACTTAATTAACTTGTTGTACAGATTTTGAAACCAACTTTTACAATAATAGCTTATCACGAGATGAAATGCCTTTTGTTATTGATTCGTGGCACACATAGTATCAAGGATACTTTAACAGTTGTTACAGGAAATGTACGTGGTACCATTTCATCATACTATTTAGCATTAAAGGTATGCTTTCCCTTTATCTATATCTTTATGCACACTATACAAGCTTACAACTAGTTTCTTTAGAATAATATAATAATTTTGATTATATCTATAATCAAATTGTAGCTTTTACAATAAAATTATTTAATAAGTAGTTAATAAATAACGTAGTAATAATTAAAGTAGTTTATTTGGTATTGTCTAAACGTTAAGACACCAAATTTCAACGTTCACATGTTCCTATTTTCGGCACCTACACTATGGTATTGTTTATTTATTTATTTAATATGTTATTGATATGGAGTATTGATTAATTTTGTTGTTAATTAATTTTGATTGAAAAATTTAACTGATTATTTTAATGTGTTTTTTTTCTTTCACTTATTATGTTTTTTTATCCTCAAAATTTAAATTTAAATTATTATTAAAGATAATTAAATATATACGCCTACTAGTCACATGCTACTTCACTTATAAAATACATGATACATACTAGTCTTTCAAAAATAGAGAAATGGAATGTCTCTGTTGTTACATTTGTAGGATAGTGTTTTTAAATCTGATAGCGTGTTTAAATATTTATAATATAAAAATTATAACATAATATTATATTTACGTTAGATGCTAATTCAACTTTGTTATTTAGATTATACTTTGTTGCCAAAATATCTGAAAGTCATTACTCAACTATTTTAAATGGGAATTGATGGAGAAAATAATTATAATGTTTGTTTTCAAGGTATCTAATATTTGATTAATTGAGCGTGTTACTAATTTTAAAAAATAAGGCCACGGTAATACCATTTTGTTTTAGTTCTCATAGAGCCAAAAAAAGAGGAATATTGGCAATAAAGGTTGTAATTTGCTCATGCCATGTCGGTGTAGCATATGAAGATGTTATCCCAGCTTATAGTACCTGGAGTTAGTTCCTAAAGTTGCATCTTTCAACCTATTTTTTCTTTAAATAAAACTTTAATGTTGGAAGCAATCAATATAGTTATAATTTCTGCAGGCTGAGGTAACCATCACGAAGCTTAATGAGGAGAGGCGCAGGAACACTCAAGAAAAAGATTTACAGCAGCAGCAAGAAGAACTGGACAATTTGTTGTTCAAGTACTTCATTTTCTATCTCTCTCTGCTGTGTGTTTTTTCTCTCTGCAGAATTTCCCAAATTTCTCCATTGGGTGTTCATTCAAGGCTTTTGGAAGATGCAATAAGCAATAAATATTTACTTATCTGATTGAGTTTTTTTACATGGTTGTATAACCTAACCCAATGGCATAGTGTGCAAACAGATTTTTTTTTTTGAAAGTAAAAAATGTTACAATGTGAAAAATGTTACACTTTTTTTTTGGAAAGTGTCTTTTCTCTCTTTGTAGCCGCCAGAACTGATTTTATCCAATTTCTGGTGCAATCTTTTGGCTGCAATTACATATGTCTATGGGCATATTATTCCATTTTAATTATATTATAAAACATTACATACATAGTTCTGAGGCTTTTTTTTTGCATATGTAGTCATTTGAGCTTCTTGGATGGTATATCTACAATATGCTTCTTACATTCAACCTAATATTATTTCTTTCAAGCTATCTAAGTGAAATAAATGTTATCTCTCTTCAATCTTTTCAGGATAGTTTTGGACGATTGCATGACAAGGGAAGGAAGCCCGAAAACAAAATAGAACTTTGACTAAGCTTTTCCCAAATAAAATTACAATTCACATGCCACAGGTATATACAGGGGAATATTTGTAGGGGATTTTCCTCTCCTTATACTGTAGTCATAGTATATTTCCTTGTATAAGATGAGGCTATTCATAATATATTTCCTGGTATAGGATGAGGCTTTACTAGCATCCTGGAAGCAGCAACTGGATCGAGAAGTTGAGACTCAAAATTAAAGGAAATTTACATCACTTGCACACAGTGAGTGCCTTGTGTTTGCTTGTTAATTTAATTCGTTGGCATAATTGAAAGGCATGTTTACGGCAAGTAAATACATATCCTTAAATTATATTTAATGCTATCATTGATTTATACTTAAAATACCCCAAGTAAATATTGCATCGGTAAATAATGTTATCACAAATATATGAAAGGAATTAAAAAAAATATGTATAAATTCCTAAAAGAAATCTTTAAAAGATTTTATATAAATAAATAAATAAAAATAATAAGATTATTCATAAAAAATATTTCCTTAGTACTGATTTATGTTTGTGATGTTTGTGCAATGCACCTTGGAGACCGGAGAAACTTCACTTCACCTTCAACTTTAATTTGCTCCCAATTAGAAGACTATAGTTATATAAATAAAATATATAATAATGTTTCTCCTCTAATTTATTAGCATTACAAGAAACGTGAAACACAAATTTTATCCAAAAGGAAGTGAAACAAACCAATACACGATCAGATGACGTTAAAAGCCAATCGTCAGAAACCATATGCATGATCATGCAAACAGCAAAGCAACATTTTTTTTTTCGATGAAACAAAAAAACAACCAAATTCCTACAAACCAGTCTAATGCAAAAAAAAAAAACTTTAATTTCCAATAATCTAACAGTAATGATGGCTCTGATACCACTTGTTGGAATTTTAGAGGATCCTTATAAAATACCAATAATCACTAAAAAAACACATTAGTTAAATTATTAGGAAGAGTTTTAGGAATACCTGAATCCATAATGATTGACCAAACAAACGAAGTGGAATTTGAATCCGTAGGTGATTTCTAATCTATGTACTCTTCTTAGGATCTATTACGGAATGGATAACCGGTGACTTCATGATTCTTCCTCAACCGGAACTTCTTTATTTCTTAACAGGACCTTCGTAACTTTTCAAATGGAAGAAGAGAAACTATATGTGACGGCTCTCGAAATATTGGACACCATAGCCTTTTTATAGCGCATTAACCTAATAAAGTTCCCATTATCTTCTAATTGATCATTTAATTCCATTTCCTCTGATTTAGTTGTGTAACGGACTCACTTAATTTGATCACATAAAATAAAACCCACTTATGACAAATAACTAATACAATTGTCTTATAATATTAGTCCACATTAATTATTTGAATAGAAAATTCCAACAAAAATATTTTAAAATATCCAATTTGATTCCTAATCTTAAAATATATTTTAAAAATTTTGATAATCAAATTGAATCTTTCAAAAAGTTTGGAATCAAATTAAATATTCTAATCTTTAGTAATAAAACAATGACCAGTTGGGGGTATGTGTCACCTCCTCCAATTTTTGACAATAATATAATCCACCTTCCTTTCCCGGCTTCAACTCTGCTTCTCTTTTCTTCCAACCATTTCCTTTTGGTAATCCCTACATGTCCCAATTTATGCTTTCTTCATTTTTTTTTCTTTTCAAAATCCAAGCTTTTTTCTTCTTCCCGCGCTACCTACCTATACTAGCTCTACACCTCCGAGCTACCAAACCTATAAGGTCACGTCGCTAAAAACCTATTGAAGAAGCACTATGTTCTATTTCTTCTCTCTATTTCATGCTTTCTTTTCCTTTTGGGTTTCGGTTGTTTCAAAATCCACAAATTACGCTTCTCCTCTAGCTAGCTCGATTGTTTTCTATTCTACTAGATTGTTTTCTATTCTACTTTTTAGTTTCAATTTTAATTTTACCTTCCATTTTTTGATACCATTTTTGTTTCCTCTTCTCTCTTTTCTCTAATGCATTTTCATTTTTAAAAATTGATTGTGTTTTGTTTTGCAAGTAGGTACATGGGAATCAAAGAGGTCATAGAAGATGAACAAGCTCCAACCGTGTGCGTTAACAAATATTGGCAAGGATTTGAAATTCATTTCCCATATTTTTTTTCTTTACTTCTCTCACTCATGTTTTTTTCTATTTTTTAGTCTCATGTTTTTTCTTTGTTCTACCTTTCAATATGCATTTTTATTCCTTGAAATTGACCTAGTTGTTTCTTTTTTTCTTTTCTGCAAATGACAAAGAGAAAACCATCTTTCTTTTATTTGTTTTTTTTCTGCAAGTTGCATTTTCTACTCTCTTTTTTTGCCAGATGGGTTGCAACTTGTACGTTTGATGAAATACCCAAATAAACTTTGAATTTTCTAAACTTTTTTTGTCTAGCCTTGTGAAATTGCTCTATTTTGTTGATACTGGACTACCCTTTGTGGCAAAAAAAATTTGTGAGTACATGTACTTTATTTGTAGAGTAGAGGATTTGGTTAGAGTAAATATTGTTACTTGGGCTGAACCAAAAAGATTGAGTGTGGAATGAGAGTTTTTTCACAGGAATCTATGATGTTTTGCAGGTATGACTATTTTGGGTATGGGCAACCATCAGGGAAGGTTTGTCTTTATATGAAATGTTTGTTCGTGTTGAATCATGATTCGTCATGCTTAATTTTGGATAGTGGTAGAGTTGTAAACATACATGCTAATGAACATTGTTTTGCCTGAACTGTAGCCAAGTGAGCAGAATACATGTTCAAACATTGAGGCTACATACAAGTGTCTAGAAGAGAGTTATGGTGCCAAACAGGAAGACATAATCCTTTATGGATAATCTGTTGGCAGTGGCCCAACTTTGGATCTTGCAGCTAGGTTGCCTTAATTAAGAGTTGTTGTTCTACACTGTTCTATACTCTCTGGCTTAAGGATCAGAATATTTTTACTCTAATTATATATTTTAATCATATTGCTTTCTGCATTGTCCAATACATTTTAATGAAAAAAATATTTTGATGATAATTATTTAATTATTTCTTAATCAATAACATACATTTGTTTTTCTTTTTATAGTTTAAAGATTCATATATATTTTCAATCCATTTTCCTCCACTATACAAGGGATGCTGATCTCCCTATTTTTTAATCATAAGAAAAAGGATCAACAAAAAAAGCTTGTCACTTTAGTTGAATTTGAGGTGTGAGCATTCCTCAACATTTGATTTTCAAGTGCAGAGAGTTTGACGAATCAATATCTTGGTAAATGTTGCTGTGAAAATGTCATCATTCCCATAAAAGATCACCATGAATATTTTGACATAATGTTATACTTTTTTCTATTTTCATAAAGTAATCAACTTTAGTAATGTAAACCCCCATGTTTGACATGATAACAAATTTATAAATGTCATGATTTTCTTAATATTTGGCTGGAAGGCATAGGTGGGTTGAATATGCAGAGAAGACTAGATATAATGCCTCCCAAGTTCCAGCAGAATGGCATGGTTGGCTCCACTTCATAATTGATCTCACAGGAGGTGAGGTAATTCTTTTCTTTTGTATTTACTTCCTTGGTAATGCCTTATAGTATGAAAATCTGAATGCCTGAGATAATAATAATAATAATAATAATAATAATAATAATAATAATAATAATAATAATAATAATAATAATAATAATAATGTAATGAAATGGTTGCAGCTTCTTTTACTGAAACCAAAAAGGTATGGTGCTGAACACAAAGAAAATTGGTCAGGAGAAGTTAAACAGTATATCTCAGGCCTCATTTGCACAAGTTTTTTTTTATAAGAAGCTCTATTTCGTTTTGCAGATTTTTTTTTAATTGAAAAGTTGTTTCAATTGTGAAATTAGGGATCCACAGGTTGAAGGAGAAATTGGGCTGATATTCACGAAGACAATGATATTTTGTAGCAACGGCTACATAATATTGTTAGACAATGACAAGAACTACTGTAAAATGGAGATTGAACTAAAGGCTCAAATGATTGTTAGAATTGAAATCATGGAAATGTGAAGCACCTCTGATGCTCAACTCAAGGACCATGTTAATAATGCCAACAAGCTTCAGGTGTACATTCAAACTTTTATATATGCATTAGGACTCCAAAGTCTGAGCTGATCTATCCCCATCGTTTGAAAGAAAATGATTCTTTTTTTTTCCATTTTTACTAGAAAGAACTACATAGTCTTAGACATTTAATTGTGTTTTCTTATGATAACAACTATGTAACATAGTTTGGTGTGTCAGATGCAATTGTTTTATTACTGATAACTAAATGAGACATTTATACTTAAAATATCTGTTTTAACTTACATTGTTTGTCAATTGTAAAACTTTTTTTAACTGGCTCTGCAGGAGCAACCTTGTAAAAGGGAGCACACAATTCAAACGTAGGTGCTGTTTTTTACATTTGTTTGGTTGAGGAATTGTTCGAGGTTGATGTAAACTTTCAAGTTCTTGTCTTTTATATTTGTGTTACTTGATTATCTTTGTCTTGCTTTTGATAAGCTGAAGTATTCTGCTAGGATAAGAAAGAAAGGATAGCTTAAGAAGACTACTGCAGTGAAAATGCTTTGGTGTCTTCGAACCCCCACTACTAAAAAAAAGGCTTTCTACATTGCTCAATTAATATCGGTTATTGCGAAAACCGATGTTAATGAAAGTGCAGAGGCATTTTTGTAAATAAATGGAGTTACTTAACATCGGTTTTAGAAAAACTGATGTTAACTACTTCATGTTAACATCGATTATTTAAATAACCGATGTTAACATGATGTTAAGATGAATATGTTAACATCGGTTTTGACAAAACCGATGTTAACTTCGGTTTTGACAAAACCGATGTTAACATCATAGATTTAACATCAGTTTTTTCAAAACCGATGTTAAGGAGTTGATCTTAACATCGGTTTTTTAAAAAATCAATGTTACCTAGTTGATGTTAACATCGATTTTCTAAAAACCGATGTTAACTATATTCAGTTAACATCGGGTATCCTTACAAAACCGATGTTGTTATGTTTATAAGTTAAAACGTTGAAGAAATTTCACAACCCGCACACTTGAAAACCCTGCACTCGTTCTTCTCTTTCTCTTCCCGCTTGAAATCTGTCGGAAACCACTCGCTCGATACCCACATTGTCCCACATTGTTTTCAATACTGCCGGAAACCGCTCTCTCGAACCCACAGAACCCCCTATCGAAGAAAACTTAAAGAAAACCCTACACTGCTCTTGGAATTGTGGCTCAAAGAAAACCCTACATACACTCCTCCGCTAGGTACTAGGGTGCTGAAACAGTTGGTGTTAGTCACTTTTCCGCGAGGTACTAGGGTGTTGAAACACTCGTGGGTGATCAAAGCTCAAAGCTTTCTCTGCGAGGTACTAGGGTACTAGCTAGCTGCCTATAATTTGGCTTTTTGTTGCCAATAGTTGTGTATGTATTGGCCAGGTTCAGTTCCCATTTCAACTTACCTAACTTGAAACTTTTCGTTTATATTGGCCTTATTTTGTGCTACAATTATAGGATACAACTACTGATAAATTAATTGGTACAAGGAAAACTTCAAGTGTGCGCGGATTCTAATAGTTCCCATTGCCCCTCACTGTTTCGGTTCGAGGTAAGTTTGGTCATTTTGTGATTTTTAGTTTAGTATAGCATACATGTTAAATGTTGTCTCTGCTTTGTCACTGTTTGGGTATGATATATAAGTGTCTTTGTTGTCTCTCTTAAGTTCCCTTTTATGAAACTGTTGTTGTCAATACACCTTACTTGTATTGGGTAGCTATGATAGTGAAATTTATATATAATAGACTTAAAAAATTATATTCTAAAACTATGGAAACTATGGATGTCCTAATTGGACTCCTTGTGGTTGCTATTGAATGATTCGTAATCTCCAGCAATATCAATATTTGTCATCTCTTATCTGCCACCTTAATTATTGACCCATTTGTCATCTCTTGCAATAACCAAACATTGTACTATCAGTATTTGTCAAGCAGTTTCTCGAGTTGACAATATATCAAACGTGCTTAGGAAGAGTGAAGTAACATTGTCTTCTTAAAGGGTTCTTTTCTTATGGTAGCTGCTTCTCTCTATTGAGTAGAATGTATGAACTTCTTAAAGGCCAAAGTTTTGGAGACGTTATTTAGTAGATTAAATTACACTCACACTCCTTGAGGTTTAGTCAAAATTCTCTCAATACCTCTCATTTTTTCTACTCTTACACTATCCGTCTTAATTGTTTGAAAAAAACATTACACTTAACCCCCCTAATTGTATTTAAAACATTACACTGCATACCCTTGTAAGAGATGTGGTTGTAAATATTAAAAAACATGAGTTGCATCATGAGTGCAATATCAAGAAATCATAAGGAGTGTCAGAATAATTTATGTTTCTACTATGAAAAGAAGATACTAGGGGGGAAATCTGGATTGAATTAATTTATTAGGATGTTAAATGCTACAACTAAAATATGATGTTTAAGTCATCTTTTCATCAATAAAAAGATAAATAATAAAAAAAACCAGTATCTTAATGTACCTTGTAAGCCGAACTAGGATAGAAAAAGTCCTCAGCACCAAAGGACATGTCAAGATTTCTCCTGCCACCAATGATCTCTAAAAGAAGCATTCCATAGCTGTAAACGCCAGCTTTTACAGTTATATGGCGATTACTAACCCATTCTGGTGCCAAATAACCTCTAGTGCCTCTGACCATTGTGACCACATGAGAGTGCTCCCTTCCCATCAATTTGGCCAGCCCAAAATCAGATACTTTGGGACAAAAGTTTTCGTCTACCAATATATTTTCCGGTTTGATTTCACAATGTATTATCCGATCCCTACACTGCTCATGAAAGTATGCAATCCCTTGTGCAATAGCTATGGCTATATTTAAACGAGTTGTCCAATCTAACAATCTATCTCGACCTTGATATGAAGGGAAGATCCATTTATCCAAGGATCCTTTTTTCATGAACTCATAAACGAGAAGCCTGCAAAACAATATTTGTCAAAGGCAATTAAAACCATTAAAAATTGTGTATGTCTTATTAATCCTTAAACAGTCTTATGGGGAGCTAAAAGTAAATTCAAGCCTTCTTGATGACTAAATGCTAGTTCTTAGTCAACAAAACAATGAGAACTTTCCATATCCCTTTTAAAAGTTCTTTTTTTGTGAACATTGAAATACAATAATAAACTCAGCAAAACAATAAGAACTACCATGCTGAGAACAATAGGAATAATCACAGGCTTCTCCTTTGCACTTCCCATTCCATCGGAGGAGCTATTAGACCCTCCTGCTTGGCCATCTGAAGTCCATGATCCATTTGCTCTGAACTTTACAAACAAAGTTGAGCTAGTATCCTGAAAACCACCAAAACTAAAGCTCCTCAAGACCCAACAAAATGACCTCTCCTCATTTAGCCCATAAATAGAAGCCGCATAATCACAATCTGACAAGCAAGCATCCCCACATTTTGACACATTAGAAATATCACTATATTAGCTATTACTGAAAATTCAGAAAAATAGTAGTTGGTTTGCTGCACCGCTGAAATCCTAAACTGTGATGTCAGGTTTTCATGCTTGCCATTGCAATTTCCAACAAGAGATGAATTATCATAGCATTGGCCATCCCTACCAACTTTAGAAGTTCCTGGCAACCAAGTGCAAGTGGATTTTTGTTTTACTTCTGTCCAAATTACAAACTCCAACAATGTCAGATGGATTTGAAACTACAGCCCACTGTTGACATATTTAATAGATAAAAAATGTAAACAATCTCCTGTGCATAGAGGGAATGTTAAGGTTCAAATTTTGCACCATATTCAAAAAGCTAAGAGCCAGTTCTGCACCAGAAAATCAAATCTGAATATGTTAACTACCAAAATCTTCCAGAATCCTTGATCATTCAAATTTAAAATAAAAGGCAAACAATAGACTTGTTCTCAACACTAAATCTGCAAAAATAATAATCAATTTCCTGAGTACACTAAATGATATTATATCATAATGGCCAAATTAATACATATATAGTAATGTTAAAGTAAACAAATATAACAATAAAAATTAGAAATCCCAATTTTAATTAATGTACTGAACAAGATTCTCAACTGAAAGTTTACTACCCACATGCTAGTACTAATATACTAATATATTAAATATAAGAAAAAGTGGTCACAAACAATCACATAACTGACATAAGCCACTCTTGCTACCAATTAGGTCCCTGATGTTAACTATGTTAACTTAGATTCTACATATTCATTTTAATTTATTTGCAAGTATATAAGATAGCAATATAAAATATTGAGTCTGACAAACCAAGTCTCCCACTCAGATAGCAATATAAAATATTCAATCTACATTTAGTGGCCCCCTCAAATGCCAAAAGAAAAGAAACAGAGAAATAACCAGACAAAAAGAAACCATTATTATTATTATTATATAATAACTATTTGGATACAAGCTATAATAGTTTTTGGGAGCTTCTCTACTGGAAATATAAAACTTTTTTATAAAAAAAAACTCTTCTAGCCTTGTATCTAAACAAAAACAAACATATTCAAAATTGAAAATACCAGTTTAAAGGCTTTATAGGCTTAGGCTCCTAAATGAGCCAACATATATAACCACTAACAGAAGTGTTTCCATGCAATTAGCAGCAAGAGAACTCAATCAGGAATAATAGAAAGAAAATGGTATGAATACTTGGAATTGCATAGAAGAAGTCAAATTACATTACGTGCATGAACCCTAAATGAAGTATATATAACGTGTGAAAAACGTACACTTCCTTATTGAAAAAGCTTTGACACCACAACTTCAATAAGAACTTTTCATGCTTCAATTCCCTCCTCATAAATGTGAATTCTCAGATGAACCACAACTGAGAAAAATAAGTTTAAAACTAAAAGAATAATGTTGTGAATGAACTGATTTGTAAAATACTGAAATTTGAACAAAAGCACAATACTTTATCAATAAGCCACTTTCACTGCTCTGGGTGGCATCATCCAAATCTTAAGCTGCTATTAATGTCATGCCACTTTCCTATTGAACAAAAACGATGATCATCAATGCATTAACCGTTGGAAAAATTCTTCTTTTTTTTAATGGGATAATTGGACACAGCTAGCATTTACCTTCAAAATTATTTTTCCTTGATCAACATTCATGCCTTCAATTGTCATCTATAGTATCTTAACATACTCAATTATGTACCTGCTCCTCTCCCCTTGCATTTGCTATGAAAATGATTGAGTTTATTGTCATCCATAACACTCAAATTATAGCAAATCACACTGACATTCAGTACCCTTCTCACAATCCACCAACCCCATAAATCAAAGAAATTAAACTTATTTGGATGTCTGTGTCTCACCGTAGTAATTCCCTAGTACCATTTCAAGCAAGATTCCCACACTCTTGTAGCCACTGTACATTAAAAGAACAAATTAATAGGTACATAGTAGCTTCTACATTCTACTACTCTGTCACATACGTTTCCTTCCTTGAGATCAATTATATTTTTGTATCAAATTTTCAAGAGACTGTATATATATGGTTTAGAGCTACCTTCCACACAAACATTTGTACCTTCCAAGATACCGCTTTTACCTACATCTTTTTGAAGAATTGAAGTTGATTTCATTGATATATCTTCCACCTGTTCCACTAGTTTCTGCTCCCATTGAAATAGAAGCCGCCTCCATCTCCATTTTGACTCCCATACTCCATCCACAACACTCTACCATCCTCCAGCTTTACTTCCTTATCTTATGCTATATTGTATAGTAGTTCTTAAGTGTTATCCTAGGTGTATGGAAATAAACAAAGAAAATGCAGGACACAACTAGCAAGAAGAACATATGTATAACTTTATGGTGCGATCAAGAGATGCACTGGAAAAGGGAGAACCAATTAACTTTGCAGATAGAGACATAAATAAAAGTTAAAGATAGACAACACCTGGTGTTGTAATATTGTAAATGAGGGGTCTGTTTTTCTCTGTCGTCTGTAAAAGTTTTGTCTAGTCTGCAGAGTAGAATTTAATATTAAAAGGAAGGACACTAGCTAGGGCTGGTTAGGAATTGGAAGAAAAATTGCAAACAGACAAACAAAAAAAGAGAAAATGCAACACCTTTGAGCAAGCTCAACGACAGTGGGTTTAGCAACAGTCTTGGGCTTGGGTTTTTGTTCAATGGAAGTCTCACTTTTTGTGCCATCATAATCTAGAGATTCCCTTGAAGGCCAAGACCCATGAGGGTCAGTTGGTTCGTTCCCTAGGGAGCATTCTGAATTCTTCTCCAATGGAAAATCATAATCAATGATGGGAGGGACACTTGGAGTACCCAATCCAATGGTGTCATCATCAGGGCAATTCACATTGAGAAGGTGAGCTTGCTTTTGAAGATGAATAGGAGCAGCGGCAGCTGGAGTGAGGTTCCTTTGAACACATTTATTAAAACCCATTTCTCTATCTATGAACCTTCAAACAGAGTTGGGAACCTGAATGGTTAGGTTTTGATTGGCCAAACCTGTCTTGAGAAATCCTCCGTGGCCTTGGCATCCAAACAATTCTTCCTCGTCATAGTTATGTGGTATTGGTGAGTCCGAGAAATCAAGGTTGTAGGGAGCAGAGACTTCATCATTGGAGAAATTGGCAACCTCCATGCTTTCCTAACTGTCATCGTGATCTGCAAAGGCGAAAAGAAGAAAATTATGAGAATGAGAATGTGAGTGAGGAATGTAGAGTTGAAGAAGGTGTGAAAAGAGGAGAAAGAGAGAGACTCGAGGAGAATGTTGACATGAATGAGGACGCGAGTGTAGAGATAAGGTTTGTGACTATAAAGACGAGTTTATGAGAGATAGATAGAGAGGGATAGAAATAGAGTTTTGAAGCATTCGACAACAGTTATATAAATGACCGTCATTGACACTACCTTCTAAGATGGTCTTTATAGAATCGTCCTTGTTGAAGTTGATCATATTACAAAATTGCCACCGCACACACATTCTAAGATGGTTATTAAGAACCATCGTCGTTTTGCTATCGTAGAATGTAGTTTTTTTTTTGTCTATGCATTGCCTTTGTGTTTCATTCCAAATCTATACAAGTAATTAGTAATTGTCAATTTATTCATTGAGCACCCCATTTCTATGTTTGTATGAGTCGTTACAATTTGTGTATAACAAAATAATAGGAGTTGGTTGATTTATTTCTCTAATTCTCTACTTCAGTCCTTAATCATCGAGTTTGTAATCACATGGTATGTTTATATGCCATTGTTACACTTAAATGCTTGTTGTTTTGTTTTATTTTTCGTTATATTTTTCTCACTTTTTACCATTAGGCTTATACAATTAAATGCAAACATAACTTGGTTTACCTTTTTTTTTTTACTTTAATTAGTCTTCAATCTTTAACAATTGGTTTTCGTTGTAGGTACAAGTTTTTTATGCACACTTACCAAGTTAAGTCATGTTTCTCAAGCATTGTACTTGAGTCAACAGTTATGTATAATATAGAACTGCCCTAATCGCACTCGTTGTTGTCATTAGTCACCATCTTACGAGGTATGTATTTGATTGTCCCACACCTGTCATTATTACATGCTTCTTGATATATCACTATTGTTTTACTTAAGCAGTTATGTGCATTGCGAGTGAACCTTAGTTTCCCATTTGAGACTCAATACAATGATTAATATGGACAGTTTGCATTAATCAATGTATTGAATTTGGAATTATCCGTTTGGACAGTTTAGGAAGACTCATTTTTTATAGTTGATTCCTACGTATTGGTTAATTGTCTTTTGTTAAAGTTGATAAAATTTCGATGTACTTCATTTCAATTTGTTCTCCATGTCCATACTTGAATGTGGTGGATGATCAAATGCCACCACTTTCATGTCGTGTACTTGGAGACCAATGCGCAATGCTGCCAAAATTTCGTTAAATTTAACAAAAGACAATTAACATATACATACCAATCAACTATAAAAAAAATGTCTTCCTGAATGGGATAGAGCCACACCTTTAATGAAAAAACTGAGGTTTTCATGCATGTCAGATAACTTAAAGAAGTGTCACAGCAAATGGGAAACATAGATCGAAGTTGGATGAAAATATCATGCATTACTGAAGAGTATGAGAATGGCGTTGAAGAATTCCTGTAATTTACTGAACCTAATGCACCACCTTTGCGTGGAAAATTTTTCTGTGCATGTGTTAATTGTGCAAATGGGATACATCAATCATTAAATGACATAAGGTCACATCTTATATGTCACGGGATCATTCCTAATTACACAAAATGGATATGGCATGGGGAATTGCCAGATAGGCCAACATCCTCTCACACTGAGCCAATTAATGTAGACATGGGACATCATATAGAAGACATGATTCACGATCTTTGGCAACATGATTTTCACCAAGCACATGCACCTTTGTATGAAAAAATAGAAAATGATTCAAAGAGGGCTCTATATTTGGGGTGCACAGCTTTCACAAGGTTGTCAGCGGTGTTAGCTTTGGTCAACTTGAAGGCACGATTTGGGTGGAGTGACAAGAGTTTCACTGAATTGATTATGTTTTGAAAAAGATGCTTCATGAATATAACATGTTGCCGAAGAATCACTACTAGGCAAAAAAGATTTTATGTCCAGTGGAAATGGAGTACTAAAAAATCCATGCATGCCCTAATGACTTCATATTGTACATAAATCTGTTTGCAAAAATGCATAAGTGCCCCACATGTGGTGTATCACGATACAAAGTGAAGGATGACAAAAGCAGTGATGATGGAATGACAAACATCGAATGTCCAACAAAGGTGTGCTGGTATCTTCCAAGAATACCAAGGTTTAAGCGGTTGTTTGCTAATGGACATGATGCAAAAAACCTTACATGGCATGCATATTGTAGAAAAAGTGATGGATTGTTGCGACATCCAGCTGATTCTCCGTAATGGAAGACAATCAATCGTTTGTATCCAGATTTTAGGGCCGAGGCAAGAAACCTAAGGCTTGGTCTTGCTTCTGACGGAAAGAATCCTTTTGGTAACCTAGCCAATAACCACAGTTCGTGGCCTGTTTTGTTGACGATTTACAACCTGCCTCCTTGGTTATGCATCAAGCAAAAGTACATAATGCTTTGTATGATGATAGCAGGTCCAAGGCAGCTAGGGAATGATATTGATGTGTATCTCACTCCTTTGATTGAAGACATGAGAAAATTATGGGAAGACGGGTATCTGCAGCAGACCTTCAGCAGACCAAGGAGGTAGTAGACCTTTAAGTTGCGTGCAATGGTTTTCTGTACCATTAATGACTTTCCAGCATATGGGAATTTTAGTGGGTATAGTGTCAAAGGACATCATGCATGTCCTATCTGTGAGAAAAATACAAGCTTCATCTAACTGAAACATGGAAAGAAGATAGTATATACCAGGCACCAAAGATTTCTCAAACCTTATCACCCGTATCAGTGATTAAAGAAAGCTTTTAATAGGAGTCAGGAAAATGAAAGTGCACTAAAACCATTAGCTAGAAAAGAAGTTTATGATCGGGTCAACGACATCGTAATTATCTTTAGGAAGACCCAAAAGAAGTCATCATATGAGCCAAACATATGGAAGAAAAGGTTAATACTCTTTGATCTTCCATACTAGTTTGATCTTGATGTTAGACATTGTATAGATGTGATGCATGTGGAGAAAAATGTCTATGATAGTTTAATTGACACTCTTCTTAACAATAAAGGCAAGACAATGGATGGTTTATAGTGTCGTCAAGACCTGGTTGAAATGGGTATACGAGAGCAGTTGCATCTGGTATCACATGATCGATGAGCATATCTACCACCAACATGTCATACAATGTCAACAACATAGAAGAGAAGTTTTTGTCAATGTCTATGGAGTCTAAAAGTCCCACAAGGATACTCTTCAAATATTAAGAGCCTTGTATCCGTCAATAATTTGAAATTGGTTGGCTTGAAATCTCATAATTGTCATGTGTTAATGCAACAAATATTGCCCATAGCCATTCGTGATATCTTGCCTGACAAAGTTAGGGTAGCCATAACTCGTTTATGCTTTGTTTTTAATGTTATTTGTAGCAAAGTTATTGACCCTCAACAATTGGATGATTTGGAGAATGTGACTTCCATTGTCCTTTGTCAAATGGAGATGTATTTTCCTCCATCAATTTTTGACATAATGGTTCTCTCGTGAGGGATATCCGATTGTGTGGTCCTATTTTTTTACAGTGGATGTATTCAGTTGAGCGGTACACGAAGGTTTTAAAGGGTTATACCAAGAATCAATAACACCCAGAAGCTTCTATTGTTGAAAGGTACATTGTTGAAGAATGTATTGAGTTTTGCTCCCATTACATTGAAATAGTTAAATCTGTCGGGCTTCCTGAAACTTGTCATGACCGGACACGGGGATGTAAGGGTACACGAGGATACAATGTTGTTACAATGACTCGACAAAAGGTCTTACAAGTGCATCTATATGTTTTAAAAAACATAACAGAGGTGTTTCCATACATAGAGACTCACAAAAAAAATGTTAGTGTTAGTCACCCAAAAATGAACATGATGAGGGTGTTGCAAGAGCACAATAAAACTTTCATCAACTAGTTTAGAGAAACAATATTAGTTGATGACAATGCTTCCAAAACATTAAGATTATTAGTTGTTAGACCAAATCTTAATGTCCCTAGTTGGAAGGAATATGATATCAACAAGTATTCCTTCTACACCAAGTCAAAGGATGATAAAAGTACCATGTAGAACATTGGGGTTAGTGTTCATGCTAATTCAGATCACTTTTGTAGTGCATCAGGCAATAATCTGATTCGAGCTTCCGTGCCTTACTTTGGAGTCATTCAACAAATTTGGGAACTTGATTACAATGAATTTAAAGTGCCTATATTTAAGTGTAAGTGGATCAATGCGAATATCGGTGTGCATCAAGATCAACTGGGATTTACTTTAGTTGACCTTAATAAGGTAGCTTACATGGACGAACCTTTCATTATGGCAGAACAAGCCAAACAAGTATTTTATGTCGAAGATCCATGTGGTTCAAGATTGTCAGTGGTTCTACAAGGAAGAGCAAGTGGTATCAGTCACCAAAATGACAATTCAACACTTGACATTTGTGAGACACATACTTTTTGCAAATGAATGTCTTCTATAAATGAACACAACGACGTGGATGATTGTACATGCAACCCGTACCGATCATGATGAAGGGTTATAGGAGAACATTCCTACGTAACTGCATCGTATGAAAGTAATGTATACCATATTGCATTATTTGTAACCTATTTTTTTAATGTCGATATTGAAGTAGCTCCATGTGGAGCTTGTAGGCCTTAGATCTTTATCATCAATGGAGTCCTTTGCTTCTTGAAGTTCAATGGCAGCAGAATGGAGAAGAATGAAAGATGATTGGAGATGTCACTTCAAGGAAAAGATGAGTCAAGAACAAGCTCACCACCATAGGAAGCCATGGATAAGAGCTTGAAGATAGAAGAAGATGAGTGGAGGGAGAAGGAGAGAAGCAGCACAAAATTTTATGCCTCAAATGAGGTCTGAACTTTGAAGTGTAATTCTCAAATAATGAAAAAATGCACACACAAGGCCTCTATTTATAGCCCTTAGTGTCACACAAAATAAGAGGGAAATTTGAATTTCTATTCAAATTTCACTTGAATTTGAATTTGAATTTGTGGAGCCAAATTTGGAGCCAAAATTTCACTAATTATGATAAATGAATTTTAGCTATGGTTCAGCCACTAATCCAAGATCATGTCCAAGATTCTCCACTAAGTGTGCTTAGGTGTCATGAGGCATGTAAAGCATGAAGGACATGCACAAAGTGTGACTATATGATGTGGCAATGAGGTGTAGCAAGCAAATGCTCACCTCCCCTTTAGGAAGGTCCAAAATTTAATTGGATTGGGCTTCTCCCAATTCAATTAAACTCCTCTCCCAACAAATACACAAATCAAATAGTGCACTTAATGCATGTGAAATTACAAAACTATCTCTAAGACAAAAACTAGTCTAGGTGTCCTAAAATACAAGGGCTGAAAAATCCTACACTACTAGGGTACCCTCCCTACACTATGGAGCCCAAAATGCAAGGTTCAAAAATAATGAAACCCTAATCTAATATGTACAAAGATAAGTGGGCTCATACTTATCCCATGGGCCCGAAATCTACCCTAAGGCTCATGAGAACCCTAGGGTCTTCTCTTGCATCTCTGGTTCAATCTTCTTGGAGTCTTCTATCCAATGCTCTTGGGGGTAGGATTGCATCAAATATTTATAATTTCTTACGTATATCTATTTGTAATCGATTTACATTAATGAATTTTTTAATTTGCACAGGTCATGGGATCACCGCCTAGCTCCCCTCCATATTCAGATGGTCATTCACAGGTTGCGTCTAAGAGAAGTAGACAATCCACATGACTCAGAAGATTGACTAAGAACCTTAGATTTTCCTAGACCAGTGGTTATCATCGATCCTGCAACTGGGAGAGGATCAGTCCCACATAAAGAAAAGTTCCACAAATATCCAGGGGTAGTAGCTCGAGAAAAGATTCCAATTGTACATAGCAATTGGATAGATGTACCGGAATCTCTAAAGGAGCTAGTATAGGATGAAATCTTGGTAAGTACAGTTAATGAGGATGTGTATTTAATTTTTTATTTTTTATGAAAAGTTAAAAATTTTGACATCCAAATTTCTTATGCATGCCAAATTTGATATCCCAAAAGTAGCAAATGCCAAGAAGAAGGTCATGTCAACAATAGCCACTAGATGGAGGCAATTTAAGTCTTAGTTGACCACCTAATTTGTGTATGCTAACAATAAGGGACAAGATAAAGAGGATCCTTCCGTAAAATATGGTATAGATCCACAAACTTGGGAGGAATTTGCTGCAACTCGGAAGACACCTAATTGGCAGGTTAAATATGGATGTCTTTAACTATTATTTTCAATTTAATTATATGATTTCATTTTAATTAATTTGATGGAAATTATATATTATGCATGACAGGGAATTAGGAAAAGATCACAAGAAATTAAAAAACACAATGACTACCCCCATTTATTGTCTCGTAGTTGATATTATTTGCTTGAAAATAAGTTGTTAGACGAAAAAATTAAGAAAAGACATCATGAGGCAATGCTGACTAAGAATACGCCACAAATTGACGACCCCTCATCTTCCATCTAAAGACATGTTAAGTGGAATTTGGCCCACACAAAGCGATATGGGCAGATGACATCTCAAGCAACACATGAAATATTTGATAAAATTATGAATGCATCTTTCATATTTTATCTGACTAATTTGTTATTTAAAAAAAAAACAACGGTGTCATTGTGAGTTTATACTTGATATAGGACTTGTTAGAAGAACAGATGACACAAGGATCCTTTGTTCCCCAAGGTCGTGACAACATACTGAACACCGCCATTGGGTGACCGGAGCATGGAAGTCGTGTTCATGCAGTGGGATCTGGTGTGACAATATCTCAATACTATGGAAGGGCATCACGTGGCTCAAGCACCTCCTCCACATTCATCAACCAACAATAGTTGGCTGAGATAATTGGAAGTCTTAAGTAAGAGTGGACTAATGAGATTATAGTAAACCTTAAGGAAGAAACGAGGAATGAAATTGAAGAAGAAAACAAGCAAACTATAGAGAAAATGAAACAAGAGTTGAATGAGGCCATCAAAATAGAGTTGTCTGAGAGGGGATCACCGTACACACCCTCGATTGATGTGGATATGCAGGTATTAAGTGCACGTATCAGCATAAAGGGTAGCAATGCTAAAAATGCTGACAATGCATTAGGGGAAGAACATGATGCTAATGTGATACTGACTATGGGGTTGTATATGCAAGGTGATAATTATACGTGCTTGGAGGCCTTAGGAAACATATATGATGGGGAGTCTACCATACACAACATGGCTTATGCAGATGATGTGGTAAGGGTCAGTGTTCAGAAAATTTATGATGATGACGCTAAAGTCTCGTTTTTTATGTAAAAAATTCAATATGTCAGGTAGGCCCTTGACACATTCATTGCATGGCTGACAAATCTTGTCAAAGTTGTATCACATGAGGTAATTTTTATTTTGTTTAACATGTATTAAGACAATCGTAGATTGATATAAATTATTTACTAACATTACTTTAATTCTTCTTTTCATTCTTCATATAGGATTCACATGTTACTCCTAAGAAAGTGGCTAAACATGTTCAAATGTCGAATGATGTTGGTGCAGAGGATCTATTGCGTCAGTTGATTAGGACCCTGTATGACATTTATGACAAGCATGTTGAGTTTTGTTGTGGGATGGGAGTAAATTTGGGATTCCAAATTCAGATGCATCATTCTTAACATATTCTAATGTAAATGAAATAATATCAGGTGACAAATGTCTGAACATAGCTATACTGTAGTTGTGGAGGATGTAAGTACATTCTATATGATTGACTATTAATTAATATTGGTTATAACATACATGATTTTCAATTTTTCATTTCAAATGATCAAAATAGGTTTATGGATGAGTGGAGTTTGACCTTGGGTCATGGTTCATATGGATTCCTTGAGCCTCAGTCCATACACAATGCAAAGGATAGACATGCTGAATGTCAACATTACATTGAAACATGGGTTAAGGAATCCCAATGAGAAGTCTACCTAGGAGCTTACTTGAATCAGTAAGTAAAATTTATCAAATGCATGTATAGAATGTTTGTATTTTACATACCTAATTATTTTCAAATCTAGGGCCCATTGGTAGTTGGTTGTTTTGTGTCCTATGAAGGATGTTGTCATTTGGTTATGTTTGTTGCGTAAGAAGCCTGATATTCATATCAAAGTTTTAGTTAACAAGTTAAGTATTATATCATAAGTCATTTAATATATTCTAAACATTGACACATTAATATTTTTGTTCTCGTTTACACGTTGATGTTTCTTATTAAGCAATGCAATGAAGACATTAAAGAGTAGTTTGGATGGTCATATTGATAAAGTTGCAACACAGTGGATTGAAATAAAGGTTAGTCATATAATGAATGTTTATTTCCAACTAGTGATGTTTGGTATGTTCGTAATTGTCTTATTCAATCATTTTTTATATTGAATGTAGAGTCGTGTTCAAACCGGTGGGTATGAGTGTGGCTATTATGTCATGTATTGGATGTGGAACATAGTAAGCGGGGGGTTGAAGAATGATTGGAGCATGTTATATTTACTTTTAAGAAAAAATTAATTGTTGACTATCACTTTTTATTCATTTCACATATAGGTCACTAATTTCTATACTTTAAATTTTGTAGTGGTTTTGGTGATGGCACGCCATTATACATCGAGACCATCACAACAATTCACAAGAAATGAGCAACATATTTTTTAAAAGTTAAAAACATTTGATGTACATACCTTTAGATGAGATAGGAAGAACCACTGTGGTGTATTCGATGTTTAACGTACTTGTTATAAACAAGTTTATACAATTATTGGCAATCATTTGAGAATTAATATACATATTTCTTTATTTCATTTTCTCTGCAACAAAGCCCTTGGACAATGCATTGCTATCGCAATTGGTAGGTGCGTCAATAGGATCAATTATTTTTGTGCGACCAAATTACCCATTTTGTAGGTCATTGTGTAGCTGAGATTGTCGATAGTGTTGATGAAAGCCCAATTGACATCAACAAATATGACGTTCCACAACTACATTCATGTATGTTCATATGAATTTGTTATTTATAATTTGCATTTATTACCAATTTTTGAACTAATTAATGCTATAAATTATATCTTAACATGCATGTCCTTGTTTCGTCAAAATTACTAATGTGCTGGATGGATGGAGCATTGTCTACGTGTTTCTAAGTTCAGCAAGTGCCTCGTTATTGAAAAGAGGTATATGTCATCCAATTTGAAACACAATGCTTTGATAGGAGTTGTACACTCAGAATGCCTTTGAAGTTTTAGAATATCCAAGAACTATCCCCTAGTCACTTTTCGAGTGAAATTTTCCCTGACTATCCTTTGTGTTAAGAATGAAACTCTTGCACCCAAAAGGATGAAAATATGATATGTTGGGTTTTCGTCCCTTCCACAATTCACAAGGAATATTTTTCAAGATGGGTCTTATATAAATTTTATTTTGAAGATAGCATCCAGTATTCACTATTTTAGCCTAGAAGTGCTTAGGGAATGAGTTATCATTTAGCATGATTCTAGCCATCTATTGGAGAGATTTGTTCTTTCTTTCAACTACTCCATTTTGTTGAGGAGTTCTTGGTCCTCACAAATTAATCGTAACCTTTCATTTTCAAACTCATCCCCATGGTCACTTTTGATTGAAGTAATGCATACTCCTTCTTCATTTTGAACTCACTTACAAAATTTAAATAAGACATCAAAAGATTCATCCTTGTGGTTTAGAAACATAACCCATGTCCATCTAGAGTAATTGTCCACTATTAAAAGTCCATACCTCTTACCACTGGTGGACACAGTTCTAGTAGGACTAAGCAAATCAAGATGTAATAGCTAGAGAGGTCTAGAGGTGGAAACTATGTTTTTACTGGTAAAAGAGTTTTTAATATATTTCCCCTATTTAATTGCCTCACAAAGTAAATAATCTTTATATGACATACTTGGTAAACCTCTTATGAGGTTATTTTTCTGCAATTTGGAGATTAACCTCCAACTTGCATGGCCATGTTTTCTATTGCATAGCTAGCGATTTTCTCTGATAGACAATATGACACCTTTTTGATTTGAGAGTTCCCCTAGTTTTATCTTGTAAAGGTTGGCTTTTCTCTTTGTAGAGAATAAGGGAGACCCATCCTCACGCTGAACAACATACTCATCCATTATCACATAATTGACTTATGCTCAGAAGATTATGATTAAGACCTTTAACAAACAAAATGTTATCAATAAAGGGATATAGGTAAATACCAATCTTACCCACGCCAATTATTCTGCCTTTTTGATTCTATCCGAAAATGATTGTTCCTCCACGATCTGGAGTCAGGTATTGGAACATTGACTTTTCTGTCATCATGTGTCATGAGCAGCCATTGTCCAGGTACCATGACAGGCGTTTGTTTTCTGCTATCAAGGATATTTGTAACAGGAAAAATTCTTTTCTTAGGTACCCAAATCTTTTTGGGCCTTTTTGTGTTAGTGATGATGGAGTTGGGTGAACCCTTTTTAGGACAATCCCTGCATCTAGGCATCATGTGTCTAGTTTTTCCACAGAAATAACATACAATTGTATCTTAATCATGAACATATACATTCCCTTCATATCCATTTCCATATTTGTCAGTAGAACTTCTACAGTAGTCTTTAAGGTTCTTATTTCCTCATGAAGTTTTACAATATCTTGAGGTTGGCCATTAAGTTCTTGATGCTTCAAAAGCTCATTTTTCAAAAAACTTGCAGATTTCTTATGTTCTTAACATTCCACCCAAAGGTTGTGTTTACTCACTTTGAGTTCATCATAATCTTTATATGCTTGTTCACATTCTCTTCAGAGACCATATCCTTCTTTCTTTTTATCATTGTGAAGTTCATTAAGCTCCTTCAGATCCTTTTGAAGATCTTTCAGTTTGTTTTCCAACTCCTGGAAGTTCTTAAAAGGGTAGCTTTTTCGCTAGCATTTCTCTCAATCTCAGTGCATAACCTAGACTCTTTTTCTTTAAGAGTTTCTCAAGCCTTACATGCTTGAGCAAATTCGTCTAGTGAACCATCTACTTGATCTTGAAGGGTTTTCTCAAGCTTTAAAGGATCTTTGGATATATTTTTGAAATCTTTTCGTAGGTTTTGATAAGCTTTTGAGAGAATTGATGAATTAGATAAAAGTTCATAATAAGCTTTTCCAAGAGACTTTGGGTCATTGCAATTTACCTCATTGTCCTGGTCTGATTCAAATCCTTCAGACGATGTGTTTGCCATCATGCATATATTTGCTTCTTCAGCATCTTCATTAGATGAGGTGTCATCCAAATCATCCCATGTGCTCATAAGCCCCTTCTTTTCTTTAGTCTTAAAAGAATTTGTTCTTATCTTGACTTTTCTCCTAATTTGGACATTCCAACGTGAAGTGTCCAAACTTTTTTTACTCATAGCAGACTATGGAAATTTTTTCTTTGTCCTCTTTGTCTCGTGTCATTCTTCTCGAAGAGCTTCTCCACTTAGACCCATCATAACTGCGAAATCTGAGCTAATTTGATAGTCAATTTTGGCTAATCAATGGGTGTAATTTCTATATTTTATAACTGTTTTTAAGAAAATAATGAAGAAATTAACATCTTTGTAATTTTTTATTAGCAGAATTCAAGAGAAGAAGATTTCAAGTGTTTTATGGGATAAATCGATGCAAAAACTAGAAGAAAAGTTGGAAGAATGGGATAGTTCACTTAGGGCGCGCCTGCAGGCTTAGCACAATACAGGCTTAGCACACAATGCATGCTTAGCACGCAGGAAGCCCATGACAAAGCCAAAATGCATTCTTAGCACGTAAACTCGCACTAAGCGTGAAGTCGACATGAAAATTAAGCTACCCGGAGCCTATATAAGGAGGTGGAAGCAGAAGAAAAACACACCGAGTCTCAGAGCTATCCAAAACCTGAGCCTATCCCTTAGGGGAAACCCCTCTCTCTTTTAGCCATTCCCCCTTTTGTTATTTATCTCTGCAAAGAAATTTGGGGGAGAAAGATAAATAAACAAGACCTTTCGTGCAGGAAACCAAAGATAGGATAATTCAATAGATGCGGGTGGAAACAGGGATTTCATTGATTAGAGAAAATCTACTACAATACATTATAAGTAGTTTTGGCATGTTAGGCCCCAACATCATAGCATTGCGATTTCATCGTGTTGCATTAAATTGTTGTTTATTTGTCCTGTTATCTTTTTGTTTGCCTTACTCTAAATTTTACACTTACAATTCTTTATCTCTTTCTTCTTCTATTTCTTCTCATTGCTTATAAATTGGGTTTGGATCAATCTAAGTACAAACAAAGTCCTTGTGGATTCGACACTTGGACTTCCAAGTACTTTACTGCTTGTGACAAATTGGTGCACTTGATAACGAGTTAACAAGTTTTTGGCGCCGTTGTCGGGGACTTTGGTGTTCATACTTGGTTGTTTGCATATCCCAATTCGAGAGCAATTATTGTTTATTCTTTAATTTTTCTGTTTTATCTTTTAGTTTTTTATTTAATTTTAAAAAAATCTTTATTTACTCTTATATTACTTAGTTTTTTTTAAAAAAGAAAAAAATTAGTTTTAGTTTTAATTTTTTTTGTGATAACCTGCACGGTAGTTGTTTCTTTTGTGTATGTGAGGAAACAATCTTGTTCCTTTGGATCTAGAAATTGAAGCAACCTACAGAAGAAACAACACTACAAGAAAAAAGAGATAGCAACAAGAGGTGCAGATTAATCAAATAGAGAGAGGACTTTCATCATCCGAATTATCCTCTCCTTTGACTAGTCCACATCCCTTCCTTGAAGAACGCATAATTGCAGAAGACCATCTACAGAGGATGACGCTAGAGGACTACTCTAGCTCTGCTACACCTTAATACTTCACCAGCATAGCCAGACCGGACGTGCAATCGGCCAACATCTCATATCCACATTCCCTCATCCAGCTAATCCAGGGGAATTTGTTTCACGACCTACTGAGTTAAGATCCGTACGCACATCTGGCCACATACATCGAGATTTGCAACATGGTGAAGATAGTAGGAGTGCCAGAAGATGCCATCCGCCTCAATCTATTTTCTTTCTCTTTGGCTGGTGAAGCAAAAAGATGGCTTCAGTCATTCAAGGGGAATAACTTGCAGACATGGGACGAGATGGTGGAGAAGTTCTTGAAGAAGTACTTTCTAGAGTCCAAGACTGTTGAGGGTAAGGTGGAAATCTCATCCTTCCATCAACACCCTGATGAATCGCTGAGTGAAGCACTTGACCGCTTCCATGGATTACTCCGGAAGACTCCTACACATGGGTTCAGCAAGCCATTCCAACTCAACATCTTAATTGATGGCTTGTGACCCCATTCTAAGCAGCTCCTAGATGCCTCTATCGGTGGAAAGATCAAGTTGAAGACTCTAGAAGAAGCCATGGAGCAGATAAAGAATATGGCAGCCAGTGATCATGTCATTCTCTGTGATCAAGCCTACACGCCTACAAAGAAAAGCCTTCTTGAGCTCACTTCTCAAGATGCTATGTTGGCTCAAAACAAGCTCCTGGCCAACACCTTAGAGACCCTCACAACAACTCTAAGTAATCTCCCTCAACAGCTGCATGCAGTGCAACCTCCTCCATCTTTAGTCATGCACATTGGGAGATGCAACATCTATGGTGGCACTCACGAGTCAAGTTCATGCATGGTCCAAGACAACACATCCAATGAAGTTAACTACATGGGTAGTCAGAATCATCAAGGAGGACCACCAGGATTCTATCAGAGAGGTAATTTTTCGCAACGCCAGGGTTGGAGATCCTATCTAGGGAATAATTTCAACCAAGGAGGTCCATCTCATCAACCTCCTAGCCAAGAGCCTAACTGATAGGAGGAAACCACTAAGTTGGAGTAATTGCTAGTATAGTTTATGCAAAGGACCGAATCACATCAGAAGAGTACCGATGCAGCAATCAGGAATCTGGAGGTACAGATGGGCCAACTAGCTAAGCAAATTGCTGAAAGGCCCACTGGAACCTTTGGGGCCAATAATGAGAGAAAGAATTTCTTCTTATCTTGACTTTTCTCCAAATTTGGACATTCCAATGTGAAGTGTCTAGACTTTTTACACTCATAGCAGACTATGGAAATTTTGTCTTTGTCCTTCTTGTCCCATGTCATTCTTCTTGAAGAGCTTCTCCACTTAGACCCATGATAACTGGGAAATCCGAGCTAATTTGATAGCCAATTTTGACTAATAAATGGTTGTAATTTCTTTACTCTATTATTGTTTTTAAGGAAATAATGAAGAAATTAACATCTTTGCAATTTTTTATTAGCATAATTTAAAAGAAGAAGATTTCAGGTGCTTTAGAGGAAAAATTGTTGCAAAAACTGGAAGAAAAGTTGGAAGAATTGGATAGCTTGCTTAGCACGCGCTACAGGCTTAGCACGATACAAGCTTAGTGCACGTTGTAGGCTTAGTGTGCCTTAGGCTTAGCGCGTGCTGTAGGCGGCTTAGCGCACGATGCATGCTTAGCGTGCACTGCAGGTTTAGTGCATAGAAAGCCTATAACGAAGCCCAAATGCGCGCTTAGCGGGAAGTCAACATAAAAATTAAGCTACCTAGAGCCTATATAAGGAGGAGGAAGCATAACAAAAAACACACTGAGTCTTAGAGCTATCCAAAGCCTGGGCCTATCCCTTAGGGGAAACCTCTCTCTCTTTTAGCCATTCCCCCTTTTTATTGTTATTAGTCATCCAACCCTTTCTTTCATTAGCCCCTAAAGTGTAAAGCCTCTCATGGCTAGGAGAGGCTAAACCCCTTTTGTTGGGAGCCTAGAGGCCAAACTCTTGTATTGTAATTCTTCCCTATTATCTATTTAATGCATCTTTGTTTCTATTATTCTTCTCTATAATTTTCTGTTATTATGCCCTAGTCAACCATATAATGTTAAGAGGGTAATGCATTGAAAAATGGTTATTTTCTAAAGAATTGGGGAAAGGTATTTGAATAAATTCATTGCTAGAAATAGATTGACATTTATTTTGTCCAAGAATTTTTGCATCTCTTATCTTAATGCAGTTTGTTATTTTATCTCTACAAATAAATTTGGGGGAAAAGGATAAATAAACTAGGCCCTTCGTGCGGGAAACCAAAGATAGGGTAATTTAGTAGATGCGGGTGGAAACAGGGATTTCGTTGATTAGAGAAAATCTACTACAATAAATTATAAGTAGTTTTGGCATGCTAGGCCCCAACATCATAGCATTCTAATTTCATCATTTTGCATTAAATTGTTGTTTATTTATCCTGTTATTTTTTTCTTTGTCTTACTCTAAATTTCACACTTGTAATTCTTTATCTCTTTCTTCTTCTATTTCTTCTCATTGCTTATAAATTGGGTTTGAATCAATCTAAGTACAAACAAAGTCCCTGTGGATTGGACACTCGGACTTCCGAGTACTTTACTACTTGTGACAAATTGGTGCACTTGCCAACGAGTTAACAATCCATTTTAGTTAACAACCCACTTTTGTTCTCCACATCTCTGGATGATGGTTCTTTCTTGTTCTTCTAATTGCTAAGAGCCAAAGACTTTTCTCTTCTAAGTCCTTCGTCTTGCTGGAGCTCTTGTTCATGAACCTTGAGGGTACCAACAAGTTCCTCAAGGGACATAGACTTAAGATTCTTTAACGCTCTCAGTGTTGTTACCTGCAGTCTCCATTTCCTAGATAGACTTGTTAGAATTGTTTTTCAATCTGGTCATAATTATCATAAATTCTACCTAAGGATCTTAGTTTGTTAAGAATGGTTTGGAAACGTCCGAACATACATTGTATGTCTTTGTTTTCATCCATGGATAAAAGCTCATACTTACAGGTGAGGAGACTAAATTTGTTCCTCTTTACCTATGAGGTTCCCTCGTATGTTGCAGCTAAAGTGTCCCATATTTGTTTGACACTCCTAAAGCTATGTACCTTTGTGTACTCCTCTTCTGAAAACACACACAACATCACATTCCTGGCGTTGGGGTTTAGCAAAAATTTGAGATTTTGCTACTTGTTTGGACTTTTGGCAAGTGTACCAATTGTCGTTGTAGGTTTCACATTTATAAAAGAGTTCATTTCCACAAGGACTCGAGTTTACTTAATTCATTCGGATAAAGGTTATCAGTTTAATAGTTATGTACAAATTTAATCAAATGTCATTGGTTTTGGTTTGATTAACTAAAGACAACTTAAATTAAAAGAAAAGTAAAAATAACAAAATAACAAAAAATACATAAATTACGGAAATAATAATAACGACTTGAATTAATCTAAGAAAACATAGGATTGGATTTCATCATTCGTACCCTTAGTATCCTAATAAGATTAACATATATCAATTATTTTCCAACATTACTGATGCACACATAGTTATCCGAACTCGATTCCTCTCACTTGGAACATAAGAATATTTACTAAATATCGATCCCTTGCATATGTAGTAAATATTCCAACATTACAATTATATTCTCGTGCTTTTTGCAATCAAAATGTTATGCTCTATTCCTAGCAACGTAATGTAAAGAGTAAAATCAATTGGTTCAAATTCTAAGATTACTTTCCAGTCTCACTTGAAATCCAATTTCATGGTACTAGTGATCAAATAGAATAAAGAATTACGAGTAAAATGAAATTACCAATAATGAGTAGAAAAGATTAATACATATATAATATCAAAAGGGATACATAAAGGTACAAAGATTACATCTAATCCTTAAGAAAAACTAACTGATCATTGCGTAGAGCACAAGACTAACAAGAGAAATGACAAAGGAAGTGATTCACGGTAACAACTCTGCAATGCCTCAGCTCCACTTTTCCTCTTCTCCTTCTTCTTTTGTGTTTTCACTAGTATTTGAAGGCTGTTGGATCCGTTTCACTTCAACCATGCATGGCTATTTATAGAAAAACAGCCAAGGAGTGCAAGAAATTCTCTCAGGCGAGTTGTAGTTCACACAGGCGAATTATGGCTTAATGGTGAAGCATCCACTCGCCCAGGCAAGTTGTAGCTCGCCCAGGCGAGTTGCTTGCTTAGGGTTGAAGTTACATCTTTAGCCCAGGCAAGCTAGATGCTAGCCTAGGCGAATTTAGGGACTGGAACCTTCATGAAAAGACCATTTTACCCATCCTTTTGGCTTTGTTTCTGGATCTAACAAATAACCATCAAAACCTACAAAATCATGGATGAATCTTTCATATTTAAACAACAATATTAGTAAATGTACAATATATATACAATTAGATTCAAGGGTAGTTTATAAGAAAACTATTACAATCAAAGAATAAGTGCTAACCATTTAATCCCAAAAATAACTGAAAATTGGCACTTATCACTACTCTATCCATTGGCTTCTCGGGATCTCGTTTAGCTGGTCATCGTATGGTCTGTAATCTCCATTTTCTGCCAAATTTCATAAATCTATATGAATATATTCAAAATGGGCTATCATAGGCTCCTTCCAGTAGTCGTACTTTATACCTCTGAATAGAGGTGGTTTGCTGGTGGAAAATCCTTCTTCCATATCTTTGATATGTGTAGGATCTTTTCCTTAGTATTGTTAGATACTCAACCCTAAAAGCCAAACTCTAATACCAACTGAAACAGGAAGAAACACACTAAAAGGGGGAGGGGGTTGAATAGTGTGTGTATCAAAGATAAAAACTTTTTGTAATAACAGGGATAGTATGGATAAGACAGAAACAAACACTTGTTGTCCACTAAGAATAAATGCATTATGTAATGAAGATCAAAGTGGTCGTCCAATGACAAATAAAAGATCCTTAAAACAACTTTCAAATAAGCACTTGGTGTAAAGTGATGTTAGAAAATGTAATAAGAATACTTCATAAAACAAATGGAGAGAAGTAGAAACACTTGGTTTATACGGGTTTGCTCAACCAGAGTTACGTTGAATTCTCCTTTACTCACTAGTAAAGGGTTCCATTAATCAATAACTGATTACAAACAAGTATTCTAATCCGCCACTCCTGGCTTTACAGGTATTCTTAACATCACTTATGGTATCTTCTTAGACTCTCTCTGAATCTAAGAACCCAAGTATTTTTTTAACACTAAGTCACTCATGACTTTCACAGTCAAATGTTTGTTGAATACAAGTATTCTTAAAACTCAGAGAATGAATATACAATTAAGCACAAATACAAAACTACTTTGCTTTGCAAAGAATAATAACAGTGTGGAACATGTAGTGTTTATAACATATTTTTTCCTCAAGTTTTTTTCCTTGTGATCATGTTCTTTCTTTTCCTCGTTTTTTGTTAGTTGCTTCATTACAAGGTGATTTTCCACGAAGGTCTTCTAGTCTCTTCTATGTCTCCATTTTCTTGAATTCAAATGTTAGCTATTCTAACGTAATAAAGACAAATGGAATTTGAATAAAATAGTACACATGCATTTTCCTTTCCCTGATACTCAGTCCTTGAAATTCGACGCATGAATTTACCTTATGACAACATGTTATGCATAAGAGTGGATGCTCACTAAATATAGCGAGCACGCTACGTTAAAACAAAGCATACCCTCTATAGTTGTGGACGATATTCCTTTAACATAATAATCTTGTCCACCTGTCAAAAACTTATTAGAATATCAATAATTTATACTTATGTTATACATCAAAATCTAGGGAGGATGACACTCATGGTCGTCTAGACCTAACAAAAAAATGAAGGAAAAAAGAAGTAGAAGAATAAAGTGGGGAAAAGGTTTTCTTTTCTCATTTTTTTATTACCATTGGATGGGTCAAAAAATGCATTATTGGAGAGGGTCTAGGACCTGTAGCGGTGAGGACATAGCCAGAGGTGAGGAAAGAGGAGTTAATGGTTGCACAAGGGTTTGAGAGAAAGAGATGTTTAAAAAATTCTGACCGAGAGAGAGAGAGAGAGAGAGAGAGAGAGAGAGAGAGAGAGAGAGAAGTATATTGAAACCTCAACATCGGTTTCTAAAAAATCGACATTGACTGAGCAGACACAACATTGATTTTGAAAAAACCGATATTGAAATGAGAATCTTAACATCATTTTTAAAAAACCGATGTTAAATGACTATTTATAACATCAGTTTTGATAAAACCAATGTTAAGTTCTCATTTCAACATCATTTTTTTAGAAACCAATGTTAACGAAGGCATTATATTTACAAAAATGTCATTGTGCATTTTGTAACATCAATTTTTGTAAAAATTGTTATTAACTAGGTGATGTCAAATCCTATTTTTCTAGTAGTGTATACACGATCCAATTTTTTCAATACGTCTATAGTAATTTTTTCCACTATTTCGTATCCCTTGTTGTCATACATATGTACAAAACTATTATATTAATATCACATGCAAAACTAATGATTCAAAACTTCATGTGTGTACGCAATACAAATTGTTAATGCTTTATTAGCTATATTATTTTTAACTAATGATTCAAAACTTCACGTGTGTATGTACAATTGAATCATAAGTATAATTTTGTTGAAATACCCAATGATTTCAATACTAGACAAAGTGCTTGTTGCAAATCTAGTCGTACTAGGTCTAACCAAGTCCCTCCCATTTGTGTACTTCTTGAGCATGCTGATAAGCATTGTTCTACCATATATATAAGTGGTTATCTTTCTTCCCTTCATTATAGTAACTTCATGAACCTTCAAATGTTTCTCCAAGTCCTCAAGTATCAGATCAATGCAATGGGCAGCACATGGAGTCCATACAAATTCGGCTAAGTATGCATCAACAATTCTCCTGCTGCTTTGAATTTCGCAGCATTATCAGTAATCACTTGAACTACATTCTCTTATCCAACAAATGTGACAACATCATCTAACATCTTAAAAACTTTGTCAGTTAAAACTTTGTCAGTTGTTTTTGAGATGTTAGAAGTATCTAAGGAATACATGAATATTATTCCTTTTGGACTGTTCACCAAAATGTTACAAATTGAACATCTTTTTTTATTCGTCCACCCATCAAACATTATTGAGCAACTAGTTCTCTTCCACTCATCCCTAAACTCTTGCAAACTGTCATGATTTTTTGCATTGCTTGTTTCAACAGCTTCCCTCTAACATCATGATAAGATAGAGGTTTATAGCCAGGTCCATATTTCCCGATCATCTCACATCTTTAGAAATGCAGGATTTTTTATAGCATTGAATGGAATGACACTTGTGTAAAAAAATTCAGCAACTTGAGCATCAACTAAAGGTTTATCTTTTTTTTCATCAATTGATTCAAAGTTTCATGAACACTGCCACTCCCACTACTTGCACTACCTTCTTTTCCTTTTAAACCAAAACCCCTTTGTCCCTGTAAGTTGGTTGCCTTCGCCCCCTCAGCACTTTCTTCAACTTCATCAATACTATTCAATCTCTTTTTCTTTTTTTTTGTTGCTTTAGATTCAACAAAATTTTTCATCATTAGCAATTTGATCTCATCCGACACCGTAGCACAAGGCTCAAAATCTTCTTTAGTCCTAGCAAGATGGCGCTTGAATCTAAAAACTCCACCACTCACAATCTTTGAACATACTTGCATTTGACTTTCTTACCATTTCCATCAACATTAATCCCATGTTTCCACCCAATATCAGTCCTATTCCCAGGGGCATTTTTGTATTTACTTCTAGCAACCGAAGAAGAGCCACTCGCAGTTGTATCTCCACCACTTGAATTGGATCCACTTCAACTCATTATAACAAACTAATAACAAAGAACTGAACCTACAAAGGTTATTTATGACATATGATAGTAAACAAAAAACAAAATAGGTTTGGCATCATTACGGAGCTATGGATGCAAGAATTTGGAAATCACAACAAGTTATGAAATGATTTATTTTTCAAACAAGATACAAAAGCAAAAAGGTTTGACACAAAAGATAAATACCTAATGCACTGATACAAAAAGAATATTTGGGCATATATAGATAGCAATAATTGTAAAACTACCTCTGGCTAGTGCTATAACAATTTCAAGATTAAGAGTGGTTACCTGAAATAAAAAATAAACTGAATGATAAGCATGGAGACGATCTTCATCTTGAAAATTAATTTGCTTTAAAAAAATTATTATCATGTAAAAAATATGTTCTGCATACTCTTTAAGGATTATAAAAATTCAGCCATACATATATAAGTGAAAATATAAATAATTAATATTATCAGAACAGTTGAGTGATGCCACTAATATAAGGATTATAAAATTTCAGCCAATTTTGTCTAAAATATAAAACTATGGCGATGTTGTAGCCCCAATTCTTTTTCTTCTTAAATTGCAATATGCAAGAATACACTAACCAATTATCATTTTTCTTATTTTCCACTTAAATTTCTTATTAATCTCCTTTATAGTTAGGAAGTATTCCTGCAACCTGCCTACAAAAATTTGAGAATTAGGCAATGGCAGATCCCAAAAATATACTCATCATAAACCAAATTCCAGATAACGCCATCAGTCAAATTCTCTTCCCCTTGATGTTAAAAGCTATGCCTTCTTTGCACAAATCAGACTCAAGACTTCTTTCTAATGATTGGTAAATTTTGAGCAATAGTGCTTCAATTTTTAACAAATGTTTGTTGAATTATACATCAATAGTAAATGCAGAGTAGTACACCTATGGCTGTCATGTTTTTTGTTAGAAAGAACTTTCTTGAACTTTATGATCATAAAACTTCAAGGACATAGTTGTTTGTCTGTTATATGGATGTACCCTTAAAAATGATCTTTGAACCAACAATATGATATATTGTAGACTGATATTTTGAGTTTGAAACTAACTAACCATAATTGCATACTTGTTTTTCTTCAATTTCCTGAATTACAATGTTGAAGCAAAAATAGTACACGAAAAATGTTTTACATGATTTATCTCTGTTCATAGTAACTATTTTTTTATGATCTTTCTTGCAGGAGATGGAGATTCCCCTGATGCCATGTTACAAACATTTTATTTTTTATGTATTAGAAACTACTAAGGCTTTAACATGGTAGAATCTTACCTTTAAGTGGTTTACAAGGGTGCAAAGAGAGAAGACTGGTATTAAGAGAGTAGCTTAGATGTAGAAGGAGATTGATTAGGCAAAACCTTGAAACTATTAAGAAGGATTTGGAGGTAAAGGGTTTGTCTATGAACATGATTCATAATAAAACTCTAAGGCATTGCTTGATTCATGTCACTAACTCCATCTTGTAGGAAAAGGATTAGATGTTTTTATTATACCAAGACTTTAAGATTTCATTTAGCTGTAAGAAACTAAACTAAGAATTCCTAGTTCTCTAGCTACTGAGTAGAATTAAGCTATGTGAATACTTGTTCCTTCTGCCTATATTGCTTTATTAAATGCATCCACAACCTAGCACTTCACTCTGAAGTTCTTAAATGGGTCTTGCCAATTTTAAAGGGTGTAGCATTAGTTTGAAAATAATTATAAGCACCTCTATGTAGAAATGTTTAGTCTCTATACAAAGGAAACAAAGCTTACTTATGAGTTTTGACTGTAGATGGAGTAAAGTTTGACACAAAAACTTGCAGCCCGGAAGATGAACCTGCCAGTAGTCAACAATAGCACCCAGGTATGGTATCCTCAATTGCGGGAATGTACTTTTTTTCCTAAAATTTTGAGCTAAAAGAGCATTACTACAAATCCAACGCAAAAGAAAAAAGGTTAAATTAAAAAAATTGGGTCCCCAAACTTTGCATCATCTCTTGTTTGCATCCCTACATGAATTGTAGAAGCAAGCTTCATGATGATGAATCAAGTTGATTCAAAAGTAGTTTTGATGATGACAAAAAGCCCAAGAGAATGATTTCAAGATTGAGTCAACAAGTTCAAGATCAAGATTAATTCAAGAAGAATCAAGATTCAAGAGAAGATGATTTCACAAGGGAAGTATTGAAAAGAATTCTTCAAAAACCAAACATAGCACAATTTTGTTTTAGAAGAAAAGTTTTTCTCAAAATTTTCTAAGTTACCAGAGTTTTTACTCTCTGGTAATCGATTACCAGTGGCAAAGTTTGATTTCAAAATCTTTTAACTGAATTTGCAACATTCAAATTAATTTTTAAATGGTGTAATCGATTACAATATATTGGTAATCGATTACCAGTGTATCTGAACGTCGAAATTCAAATTCAATTGTGAAGAGTCATATATTTTCATAAAATGCTTTGTGTAATCGATTACATGGTTATGGTAATCGATTACCAGTGACAAGTTTTGAATAAAAAGTTAAGAAATGTAACTCTTCCAATGGTTTTCTTGACCATACATGAAGAGTCTATAAAAGTAAGACCTTGATTTGCATTTCAATAACTTTTTAGAACAACTTTTAGAATTTCTTGAACAACTTTTGAGAAATTTTGAAACCTTTGCTTCTCATCTTTCTTCTTCTTCCTTTGCCAAAAAGCTTTCCAAGTTTTCTATTTTCCAAACCTTGTTCTTTTGCAGAAAACAAAAGTGTGTTATATCTTTTTATTCTCTTCTCCCTTTGGCAAAATGAATTCAATAAGGACTAATCGCCTAAATTCTTTTTGTGTCTCTCTTCTCTCTTTTCCAAAAGAACAAAGGACTAACTGCCTGAATTCTTTTGTGTCTCCCTTCTCCCTCTTCAAAGAATTCAATAGAACACAGTCTGAGAATTCTTATGATTCTTCCCTTTCCCTTAAACAAAAGATTTCAAAGGACTAACCGCCTGAGATATCTTTTGTTTCCTCTTTACAAAGTTTCAAAGGACTAACCGCCTAAGAACTTTGTCTTAACACATTGGAGGGTACATTCTTTGTGGTACAAGTAGAGGGTACATCTACTTGGGTTGTTGTAACTGAGAACAAGAGAAGGTACATCTCTTGTGGATCAGTTCAAGTGGAGGGTACATCCACTTGATTGTTCAAAGAGAACAAGGGAGGGTACATCCCTTGTGGATCTTTGCTTGTAAAGGATTTTACAAGGTTGAAATAAATCTCAAGAACCGGTGGTTGCTTGGGGACTGGATGTAGGCACGGGTTGTTGCCGAACCAGTATAAAATTCTTGTGTTTGTCTTCTTCTTTCCTACACTTTTAATTTCCACTGTGCACTTTTAATTATGGCTTTTACTTTTGGTTAAGTTTCAATTACTGTTCTTTACTTTCTTAACTTTGTACTAAAAGCCTAATTGAATCTAGTAACATTAAGAAGGATAAGTTTTAATTAGTCAAGGCACATTAATAATTAATTCAACCCTCCCCTTCTTAATTATTCCGAGGCCACTTGATCCAACAAGTGGTATCAGAGCAGGTATCTTGTAGAAAGTTTAACCATTTCAAGATTCATGGCCTCTTCAAATTCTTTGTTTCTTGAAGGAAATTCTATCCATAGGCCACCTATCTTTAATGGTGAGGGTTACCATTATTGGAAAACCTGCATGCAGATTTTCATTGAAGCCATAGATTTAAACATTTTGGAAGCAATAGAAATAGGACCTTACATACCCACCGTAGTAGATGTAAGTACTAGCACCACAACACAAAAACATAGAGATAAGTGGACTGAAGAAGATAGAAGAAGAATTTAGTATGATCTTAAAGCCAAAAACATTATTACTTCAGCCCTAGGAATAGATGAATATTTTAGAGTGTCAAACTGTACAAATGCTAAGGAGATGTGGGATACTCTCCAACTTACACATGAAGGCACCACTGATGTGAAAAGATCTAGAGTCAATACCCTTACACATGAATATGAATTGTTTAGGATGAACCCTAATGAAAACATCCATAGCATGCAGAAAAGATTCACACATATAGTCAACCATCTTGCCTCTTTAGGAAAAATCTTCCCTAATGAAGATCTAATTAATAAAGTTTTAAGATGCTTAAGTAGGGAATGACAGCCCAAGGTAACTGCTATTTCTGAAAGTAAAGATCTTTGCTCTATGTCTCTTGCTACTTTGTTTGGAAAATTGCAGGAACATGAAATGGAACTCCAACGTCTTAATCAAAATGAAGAAACCGACAAAAAGAAAATAACTATAGCACTAAAAGCCTTCTCATCAATGCAAGAGGAAAATGAAGAAGAAGATGAAGAAAATGAAGAAGACTTCTCACTCTTTGTGAAGAAGTTTCAAAAATTTGTCAAGAAGAGAAGAATCAAGAGGCGTCAAAACTTCAACAATGGAAGAAGATCTCAAGAAGACTCTCAAATTCTTAGATGCTACAAATGCAACCAACTTGGTCACATCAAAGCAAATTGTCCCTCAAATGAGGAATTGCCTGAGAAGAGTGATAAGAAAAGGTATGAAGAAAGAAGGACCAAGAAGGCTTACATTGCATGGGATGACAATGACTCATCCGATGGTTCAAAAAAGGAGATCAACCTTCTAACCAAAGACTATGAGAGCGATGAGAACATCTCTCAAGAAGATTAAGCAAAAAGCAAAAGTATGACTTTCATCTTTGAAGATCTAGGCAATTAAATCATGAAAAAGGTAACATCAAAACCATTCTCTTTTAAAAATTAATTTGGTTGAAATTTTCCTTTCAATTAATTTGATTATGATGACTAACAAAATTTTATTTGTTTGTCTTGATTGATTGAAATTGTGAGTATGTGTTTATATGATTTGATTGAGTTAATTTTCTTTCTCAAAGCATGAAGTTTCTTTTTTAAATGTTTGATAATGTTTATGATCTTTATTCTTCAATACTTGTGTTGATTATTTTGATATAATTGAATATATACAATAACTATTTTTTTTTAAAAAAATGATTATGCGTGATTTTGAATGTGATATGTGAATTACTTGCTTAAGGTTCTTTCATAAAGTGTTTTCAAAAATTTAATGTTATATATTTATTTTTTTAAAAAAGTATTTTGACTTTCATTCAAATCCTTTTTCCCTTAAGAGTCTTTCAGCATTTAGTTTTGGCTGAAATGATCTCTGGTAATCGATTACTACAATAGTGCAATCGATTACAGGCAGTTAAGAAGGGTGTAATCGATTACCAAATGCTGTAATCGATTACAACATGTCCCTGCCCCTATATATTCAAATTCAAAATCAGAAATCTGCAACTCCTCATTTTCTCTCGCGAACCCTCGTTCCCAATTCTTGTTTCTGCCATATCTTGCTCATTTCTTGTCCAAATCAAGTCCGGCAGAACCATAAAAAAAGCACAAGGGTTCTTTGAGCCGAAGCCAACGACATTCCGAGGCTCAGCAAGCGTAGATTCCTTCCTCCGTTTCCTCCTCTTCACTGTTCTCATCAGAAGAACAATGGATACGGTATACAAACCTTTTCTCCTCTTGTTCCATTATTGATCCTAAGTTCATAGACATGGATTTCTTTTCCAATGAGAGTTTTGAATGCATTCAGGCATTTCAGAACTTAAATCTCATTCCTTTTGTCTTTGAAGTTGTCTGTCTATTCTGAATTAGTTAAAGCCTTTTATTCTAACCTCGAAATTCAAGAAAGCACTTTGATTTCAAAGGTTTTTGGGATAAAAATGGTCATTGACCAATCCCTATTCTATGACTTGACCCAATTATCTAGTGAAGGTGCACCATTTGAAGGTACACTGAATGATGATTGGAAATTTGATTTCTTTATGCATGATGCCCGCCACTTGGTTTGCACCAACCAAGCGGATATGACCGGAAGGCTGCTTGCCGGATCATTGGCTCTTGAAAGCCGCATCCTTCACTATCTCATTGTGCGTATTTTACTTCCAAGATCTTCAAACCTTGCACAGGTTTCTGAAGAAGATCTTATTGTCATGTGGGCTTTTCATATCGGTCGACAAATTGATTGGGCACACTTAGTTCGATATCGCATGCATAAGGCATTGCGATTAAATGCTCCATTGCCATATCCATACCTAGTCACTCTCTTCCTTCAACACTTTAACATCCCTCTTGATTCTGAACCTTATGTTCCAATCAAGAGATCCTTTTTGATCGGTGCTGCTGTGATTGCATCTTTTGGTTACCGCAAAGAGCATGATGGCTCTTGGGTAAAAAAGGGTGCTCAACCCATTGATGATGAAGGACACTTACCAGCAGGTGAGGATTCCTCTCTCCTTCAGAGCATTTTGGACATGTTCGATGGTCTTCAAACCTATGTTGGTGAAAGGTTTGATGCTTTGGAACTACAAGTGGACATGCGATTTGACGAGATGGACTCAAGGATCACCAAGGTTGAAGGAGATGTAACTTACATCTGCACATGCTTTGATCTACCACCAGCACCACCATCATCTTAGTTTTTGTTAATTTATAGTATTATTATTAGTACTTTGATTTCAAGCCGTGTATTTGACTATGTCTTAAAAACACTTTCTAGTATTTCTTTAGTTCTGCATTAGTAGTTTTTATTTGGTTATTATGAATGACTTTCTGGATTATATGACATTCTATGAAGTATTTTCTTTCTAAGATTGATGAATGGTTAAGTTATCTTGTTTGATTGTTTTCTATTCTTTTGAATGTCATTTATATATGGTTTTTATATTTCTTACCTTTCTAAGTTTGATGAATCGTTAAGTTATCTTGGTTGATTATTTTCTATTCTCTTGTATGATTAGTTATTTATGTATGTTTTCTATTTCTTACGCACTTTGGCTTTTTGTTGATGCCAAAGGGGGAGAGAAAATAGGAAATCAAGAACTCACATAATTAAATAACTTAATTTCAAGTGAAGCTTAAACTCAAAAACAAAGGGGGAGAATATGGAGAATTAAGTGAGTGATCGACTTGGGAAAAGAATGTGTATGTGTTTCTTGATTTCAGGGTTGTCATGATCAAAAAGGGGGAGATTGTAGAAGCAAGCTTCATGATGATGAATCAAGTTTATTCAAAAGTAGTTTTGATGATGACAAAAAGCCCAAGAGAATGATTTCAAGATTGAGTCAACAAGTTCAAGATCAAGATTAAATCAAGAAGAATCAAGATTCAAGAGAAGATGATTTCACAAGGGAAGTATTGAAAAGAATTTTTCAAAAACCAAACATAGCACAGTTTTGTTTTACAAGAAAAGTTTTTCTCAAAATTTTCTAAGTTACTAGAGTTTTTACTCTCTAGTAATTGATTACCAGTTTCCTGTAATCGATTACCAGTGGCAAAGTTTGATTTCAAAAGCTTTTAACTAAATTTGCAACGTTCAAATTGATTTTTAAATGGTATAATCGATTACAATATATTGGTAATCGATTACCAGTGTATCTGAATGTTAAAATTCAAATTCAATTGTGAAGAGTCATATCCTTTCATAAAATGCTTTGTGTAATCGATTACATGGTTATGGTAATCGATTACCAGTGACAAGTTTTGAATAAAAAGTCAAGAGATGTAACTCATCCAATGGTTTTCAGGTTTTTCTCAAGGTTATAACTCTTCCAATGGTTTGCTTGACCAGACATGAAGAGTCTATAAAAGCAAGACCTTGACTTGCATTTCAATAACTTTTTAGAAAAACTTTTAGAATTTCTTGAACAACTTTTGAGAAATTTTGAAACCTTTGCTTCTTATCTTTCTTCTTCTTCCTTTGCCGAAAAGCTTTCCAAGTTTTCTGTTTTCCAAACCTTGTTCTTTTGCAGAAAACAAAAGTGTGCTATATCTTTTTATTCTCTTCTCCCTTTGCCAAAAAGAATTCAACAAGGACTAATTGCCTGAATTTTTTTTGTGTCTCTCTTCTCTCTTTTCCAAAAGAACAAAGGACTAACTGCCTGAATTCTTTTGTGTCTCCCTTCTCCCTCTTCAAAGAATTCAATAGGACACAGTCTGAGAATTCTTATGATTCTTCCCTTTCCCTTAAACAAAAGATTTCAAAGGACTAACCGCCTGAGATATCTTTTGTTTCCTCTTTACAAAGTTTCAAAGGACTAACCGCCTAAGAACTTTGTCTTAACACATTGGAGGGTACATCCTTTGTGGTACAATTAGAGGGTACATCTACTTGGGTTGTTGTAACTGAGAACAAGAGAAGGTACATCTCTTGTGGATCAGTTCAAGTGGAGGGTACATCCACTTGGTTGTTCAAAGAGAACAAGGGAGGGTACATCCCTTGTGGATCTTTGCTTGTAAAGGATTTTACAAGGTTGAAAGAAATCTCAAGAACCGGTGGTTGCTTGGGGACTGGTTGTAGACACGGGTTGTTGTCGAACCAATATAAAATTCTTGTGTTTGTCTTCTTCTTCGCTACACTTTTAATTTCCACTGTGCACTTTTAATTATCCCTTTTACTTTTGGTTAAGTTTCAATTATTGTTCTTTACTTTCTTAACTTTCTAGTAAAAGCCTAATTGAATCTAGTAACATTAAGAAGGATAAGTTTTAATTAGTCAAGGCACATTAATAATTAATTCAACCCCCCTTCCCCCTTCTTAATTATTCCGAGGCCACTTGATCCAACATGAATAAACTTCACATTCCGGTCACTATATTGAAAAATCAAAAAGGGGGAAAAATTGAAAAACACTTCAGTGACTTCACTCATTGTGTCGCACACTTGCACAACGGCAGATTGCACTTTGCAGAACTTGAATAAGGCAAACAGAGAAAATGAAACTCAAGTTTTTGTAAACCCGTAGACTCATAGAAGACTCGCGAGTCTACCCAAACTCACCCAAGTCTGTGGTAACTCAGATGAGTTTACTCTGTTTTCGATTCTACTTCCAATTTAACTCGCTGAGGCTTAGTGAAATCTTAAAATTGTACGATTCTACGATTTAAAATGTGAGTTTGACAACCATGCCTGCAGCAGTTTATAGCCAGATAAAAAATGCATAATATTAATAAAAATAGGTTAGCTAGAGAGCCAAATATTTCTCACAACACACATGACATCAAAGCACGGTCTCTCAAATTCAAATCTATGGATAATGAAACTTGTTAAAATACAAAGAGAATAGGAAGACATGCAATCTAGCTGATAGAAAATTTACCTCCCATGGATCAACCATTACAAAATCTGAACTTTTGCAGGCTAATTGACATAATTGAATTCGATGTACAGCAGATATTAGGCCCTATATAAACATACAGGCAAAATACAATTAGACCAACATGTGGCAGTGAAACTAATAGCATCACCTGATTAATAAAAATCATAATTTCATGAATAGAATCATAGTGTTTGATCTCTTAGCTGAAGAAAAAGTAAATTAAAAACTGAGTTAATTGTTTCACTGTTTTCCACATGCCAAGCATATGTTTTACCTTATTTAATCATTTATTTTGCTAACAAGTTTTACAGACTCACATGTATGGATATAATAAATGAAGAATCTTTTTCCATTCTTGTATCCATCATTCACAGGAGACAAGTAACCTCCAATTATGCAGTAGCCATTTAAATTCAACACATCTCTTGCAAGCTCTAAGGATAACATCCACAAATTTCATTTTATTTTATTTAAAAAAAATCAGACTAGCAGAAAATAAATGAAATTAAAAATTAAATTGCACATAATTCAAGATATTAAGTTAATGAAGTTCCATCAAGTAGTACTTGATGTGAATTAGAGGGAATATTCAATATATACTCCCATTCACCTTCATTTAGAAAGTAGAAACTCAAAAATCATAACAAGGAAGCTAACAATACAAGAAGATACATTGGTATGAATTGTTCCCAGGCAAGCCCCATACTTTTGAACATCTGCGTAGTATGTAAAACAGAATTTTCAATAACAAATCCAATTATATGTATATGGTTTTTATAGTTCTAATATTAATTCAAGTAGACAAAGAAGCCTGTATTATTATAAAATTTATAGTGAGTATATTTTACCAATAGTTAACATATGGTTTGATCACAAAATGTCAAAACCACGGTAAATAGTAAAGTGATTATCATGTCATGCAACCATTGCCTTTTTTGTCATCACATGATGTATGAGATCTAAATTTATTCCCTTAATTATTCTAGACTCAACGACAAAAAAGAAAAGTACCAAATTGTTCAATAATCAATACCTTCAGGGATGAACTTGCATTCAAGATGTCATTTCTTTTTGTAGGCCCTTCATTGCTCATTCTTAATATTTAGTACCGTAAAGCAAGAAACCACATAACAAAAGGGAAAAGCAGAAAACCATAGTATAAGTGTTACCAATTTAAAAAGCATCCTCTGATATTAGCTTATGAAGTCAACATTCCAGGCTTTAAAATGCCTTTAATATATTTGCGAACCTACTTAGAAATAAATAATATACTGAGCTACTATTATAACACCAAGCTTTATCAAAGAATAAATATACTGAGCTACTGTTATACCAATCATGGTGTTGCATCAACCCTATGGTGCTCTTGATGGAGAGATTGTCGATGGTGGCTTTGAGCTCAATAATGCTTCTGCCACGTCGATGGTGGAGAGATCTTTGATGGTGGCCCAAACCGAACGGATCGCCTGCATGACGTCCCGATTCAGACCAGCCTGGTCCACAAAGCACACTGTCGCCTTCACCCGCTTAGGTTCACCATCGTCATCGTCAGAGAAATTCACTATCACCTCGTCGCACTCTCTCAAAAATGGCCACGCCTTTGACCGGACCGAACTTGGCTCGCTGCTTCTCAAGGAGGAGGACGAGTCCCCGTGCGCCACGTCATCTGATTTTCTCTCTCCTATGCTTTCTCCCGAAGCTAGCAGCACATGATCTTGTGCTGGGAGTTGCAAGATTGTATGGAGGGGAGGCGGTGGAGGGAGAAGTACGATGGCGAGGAGATGAAAGGGTGGTGGCAAAGGGAGGAAGGGAGGAGGGAGAAAGACAAGCTAGGGTCGCAAGAGGTAGGAGTGGATGGTGCGAGGGTGAAGTCCAAATTAAAACTTATATTTTCACACTCAACGACAGTGCTATTAAAAAACCGTCTTAAATTAGTTGGACTAAATTACAAATATGCCATAATAGATGGTATTCTAAGACGGTTATAATCAAAACCGTCGTTGAATTTTTCATTTGTAACCTTTTATTTACCAAATTGTCACCACATTCATTTTTAAGACGTTTTTACTAGGACCATTGTCGAATCTGCGTCATAAAAACATGTTTTTTTTAGTAGTGTTTTAATTTTTTGGATTTTTTAAATACTGAAACTTACTTCTCCAACTTGAATTATACTCCATATAGACTCAAATATAAGCAAAATTAATTAACTTTTACATAATTAAAAAAGTTTGTTAACACTATCATTTAATTTCACTAATCACATTTTACAAAAACTTCTAAAATACCCTTCATGCTGTGGTGGAGGGCAATGTCACAATTGGGAGATTCAAGGTAGTGAGGGTTGTATGATGAGACTTTTGCTTGATGATGGTGGTGATTATTCACAACCTTTGAACCGGGTTTTGGTATTTTTGATGTTAGGTTTGGTTGTTTAATGGTTGGGGAAAGGTATTTAATGTTTAGATTTCTAGAGTTTGTAGTGTCATGGTGTTTACGTTCTGGTAAATTGGCATGTTATAATTAAGCAACAAATTCGTTCTTGGTTGCGAGCGCAAGGGACGAGTAAAATGGAAAAAAGGGTTGTTGGAGTCAGAGAGATCACCAGAAAAGTTAGAGGTAACAAGAATGAAGTTGAGGGAGCAAACGGAGGAGAGTTGTAGAAGGAGTTATATTATGTATAGAGTGTATAGTATATTACCATGAGCCTTGGATATGATTTTAAAGTTAATCAAAGTGGGCTACAGTAGTCTCCACCAAACTTATATAATACAATTTTAACTATAAGAGTTGTTCTTTTTTTTTTTGTTCTCCAATCAAAATTAGAGTTTTATTTTGTGATTCACGTGATAAAGATTGCACTTACAAATTATAAGATAACTAAGATACAACTTAATTAATTAGAGAAGAATACAATCAACATCTAAATTGCAACTAAGCTTTGTCCCTTGTTATACTAATCCATTATAATATCTTGAATTATATTGTTAAACTAAATAAAATATATATTTTAAATAGTATAATTGTTAAACACTACTAAAAAAAACTAGTTTTAATGACGCAAGTTCAACAATGGTTCTCCCAAAACAATCGTCGTTTTCAAAGCGGTGACATTTTTGTAAATATATGTTTATGTTCCAACGACAATTCTCCCAAAACCATCGTTGTTTTCTAAGCGATGACATTTTTGTAAATATACATTTATGTTACAATGATGGTTTTTGCAAAAATTTCATTGAAATTGAGTATTCAAAGACGATTTTTAATGAAACAAATTTATATTTTTGATTCTGACTCGTGTCTTAGCCCTCTTTCACTCCGTGTAGCTCACTCCGCTTCGATCTCTTTGCGCCCCTCTCACTTTGCCTCTCCCAGTGCCACCGTCATAGTGTCTCCTGCACCGTCACTCTCTCACCATTGAAGTTGCCATTGTCGTCGTGGGGGTCATGAGGGAATACTAGTGTTGCTGCATCTGGTATACATCTCGTTCAATGTAATTCGTTTTACTTTTTTTATTCTCCTATAATTCGTGTGAGTTGATATATAGGATTAGATGAAGATTGAAAATGATATACACCCATTTTGAATGCCTTTTCTCTTCCTAACATTTCCATGGTGGCCTCTATTTTCGCTTTTGGTTTTCACTTTTCTTTGAGACCTTAAGACTTATTATTAGCTATAGTAGCACTCTAGAGAAACAATTAAGATGGTAGTAGTTCATGTGTTTGGTGTTTATTTGTTAGCATGCCTTGTACGAGTGGTACATTCTTGACATTATTGAAGAAAAAGGGAAAAAAACTTCAAATCGTGTCGTGACATATAACTGAAGTTTTCATAACTGTTTTGTTTATCATAAACATTATATTAGTTTTTCAATAATAATTTTTTTCATAGAATATATCATTTTAATGATTGCAATAATTAAATGTAAACTAAATGGTACGATTAGGAGTATTGTTTTGATCGATGAATTTGTTTGTTGCTTTCCAAATATACCAGTACCACAACATAAGGGACATTATAGGGTCTACTTCATTAAGCTTTGACACGTAAAATAAAAATAGCATTGTATATGTGTCCCAAATTAACCTAGTTAGGTTTAGGGACAAAGTAATAGAGTATGTTGATTTGTCTGTTGCACTATATAGTACATTGAAAGCCATGCTTCATAGAAAAAATGTTTGTTATGACCGAAAAAAGATTACAGAAGACCTTCCCTAGGAAATGTCTAATCTTCTATGGGGTGCCTTAATTATGAATAGGAGCTCATTGATCTTCTCACTTCACATGATAATTATTTAGCAACATGATAGCTTAACTAAATAATCCAAACTTAGAATGGGGTTGAATGATTGTTATTCATCTACTATCATTTAATATTTACCTTATTCTCGTTTATTATGGTCCAATGACCTAACTTAACAAATTCCTTGCCTTGAAGAATACTCTATCAAACCCATGAAACAAAAATATTGAATTTGGGTCTCTATTAGCCCGCCAATTCTACTTTATAGATGAGTAGTGTTACTAAAGGACAATTTTTGCCAAGTCTTCTAGTGCAATCCTCTTCCTACCCTTATTCCTCCATTAGAACCTAGCTACTGAGAAAATTAGAAAGGTACAAAAAGACTTAGGAAAGTGTATAACATGCATTTCATAAGAGGGAATCCCTTTGAAATAGACCTTGATTAGAGTTTCCTCTTCTCCCTAATCCACTGAAGAATAATATTTCTAGATCTGCCCCATTCTGTTGGGAGACCAAGATAATGGCTAACGATTTCCCAAGCTTTTTTCCAAAGACACTAATAATATATATCTCTTTTAGTAGTAGTATAATATATTTACCCAACTTCAAAGCTTATTGTAATCTAATTTATTGGTCATTACTTTGGTTGTTGCTGAACTGATGCTGATATTTTCTTTCTTCTTGTATTTTCTTGCTATGTAGATGCATGAATTAGAAATGAAACTTTCAGTGCAGAAATACCAAAATGCAAAACTCAGAAGTCAATTTGAATGTTGTTTGTTGAGCCAGTGATTTCATTTGATTATGTTTTGGCATTTTAATGCATTGATCTTTTAAACTGGCTTCTCAATGATTGCTAATTTCCTGTGTCACTCTATCAGATTCATTAAAGAAGTTTATATAATCACAAATTAATATTCATTCCCAAATACAGACAAGATAATAAAAAAATATTATTGTGTGGACTTCAAAACTAGAATTTGAAGTACTAGAGATATTGTTATAGGTGAATGTGCTGAATTTGGGACATTTCAACATGTTAAATGCTTGTTAAGGAGGAATCTTTGATATGTTGGTCCACAAAATTGGAGAGTTGAAAAGATTTAAAGTTATGCAACGGGTGATTTATTACTTTTTTTGCATGCTTTTGCAATTTAATCTTAATCCTTAAAATTGACTACACGGTTGCAAAAGCATATGGATTGATTGACAAATGATGTGGAGACATCCAATGAAATGGTATTCTCTTATCCCTACCTTCACCTTTTAATGTTATTTTTCACTGCATGTTTGCTTCACCATATGCTATATCTGTTTCTTACTAACAATGTGAGAAATGGAGGTTAGTGGTGTTGTGGGGAAAACCATTTTTTGAACCTAAACAAAAACTTGAGTTAGGAAAAGGCTTATATGGCATTCACGAACTACAAATGTTGATTTTTGGGACAACAACCAAATAAAATTTGTATATTTTTGTGTTTATATCAAATTACTTTTTAAGAAATGTATGTAAAGTGTATACATGTTATTAGTTATATTAAAATCTTTCGCCATTATTTCATATTTGTATTTTGTTATGAAAGTTGTTTCTCATTAGTTATATTTTCCACCAAGTACACGTTTATGTTTTTGAGATTTTGTAATGTTGAATTTCATGTTCACGTGTTGAAGGCAACTTGGTGAGTATTCGACTTGAATGTTATGCATTAGAAAGAAAAAATGCTAGAGTTTTAACTGTAAAACAAAATAAACATTAAAAAATATCTATTTCTAGAAAATTATCTTAAAAAGGATATATCTTAAGACGGGTTTTTAAAAAATTATCTTAAAAAGTGTATATTCTAAGAAGATTTAAAAAAATTGTCATAGAATATATATTTTCTAAGACGATTTTCTGAAAAATCATCTTATAAAGTATGCATTCTAAGATTTTTTTTTAAACTATCTTAAAATGTTTACTTTTTAAGATAACTTTATGAAAATTTATCTTTAACTCTTGATGTTTTTTAACATTATTTAAACAAAAACTCAAGGATTCTAAGACGATTTTTAAGAAAATCAATGAAAACCGAAATTTTAAGATGGTTTAAAAATCGTCGTGGAAAATCAACACTTTCCATAACGACATATTCGAAGATGGTTGAAAATTATCGTGAAAAGTGACAAATAATCTTTGAAAGGCTTTTTTGTAATAGTGAAAATAAAGAGTGTATTATAAAATATATTAAAACTAATAATAAAAACAAATATATAGGAAATAATAGACTCTACCTTGTGTAAAAAGGGATAAAGGTAAATTTAGTAAATATTTAAAATATATATATATAAGAAATTAGAAAATATAAATGAAACTTTAGATCTCTAACCAAAATAAACTTATTATTTGCTATATATACTAATATGATTAATCAACCCTTTCAATTAGTAAAAAATATTAGAACTAACTAAAGATGCCTCTTACTCTACACACTGACTTGACACACTTGGTTATCCAGCTATTTTTTTTTCTAGCTTTAAAATACGGCGTACTAGTTTAAATTAAACACCTTTTGCACATTATAAAATGAGTAATGTGTCAAGAATTCGGTAAAAAAATTAACTTATACCAATTGGGTGTTCATTCCCACCCAGAGTGATTAGCAGCATCAGTCAAAGTCTGTCTCCACCTTTGTGGCAAAATCACCAAATAGGGTCCCTTTTACAAATTTATTACCAGAATGGGTCTGTTTCATAATTATTTACCAAGGGGGTCCCTTTTTGTACTACAAAACGCTTACCTGAGGAGCATGTTGGACGAGAAGACGACGCGTGGCATGCCCTGGACACGGTGTTGGCAGGACTAGAAGCGCCCTGCACCCAGGCGCTAAGGGTCAGACCCTGCACGCAGGCGCGTTGACCCGTGCCCTTCCCCGAGGCGCCTTGGTTCGCGCCCTGGCCCCAAGCGCGTCCAGGCGCCCTTAAAAGCGGTCCCCCCCCCCAGCATCTCTCCCCTTCCCGCGAGGTCCCCCCCCCCCGCAGGTTCCCCCTTCCCTTATTTGCTTAGTTTTTTTGTGTGTTTTTAATTTATTTAATGTATATAAATTGTTATATTTTAATATATATATATATATATATATATATATATATATATATATATATATATATATATTGCAGCGAGGTCCCCCCCCCCCCAACATGTTCCCCCTTCCCCTGTTTGCTTAGTTTTTTTTTTGTGTTTTTAATTTATATTTTTTAGTGGATTTATTTGTAGAGGTAATTATTATTAGTTTGATAGTGTGTTAGATTTTTAGTGCTTTGTTATATATTTTTTTGTAGATAGGCAGTTTAAATTGATATATATTTTTAGTGCTTTGTTTTTTATTTTATAATAATATAAAATTGTTAATTATTGTTGAAGATAATTATAGATAATAATATTGTTATTTATGATTTGTCATTTAAATATTATATTATTGTTTTTGTTGCGGCATCACAGACTTAGTGATGATTGATTAATAATGGGTTTACATTTTATTCGCATGTTTTTACATTTTCGTGTACTTTGTATTGTTTTTTTCCATGTTTTAACATTGTCATGTACTTTGTATAGTTGTTTCCATGTTAATTTTATATTATTGTCACTTTAACGTTTCAATCTTATTGTGCAATGCTTTTAAAATAAATAACGATAATGTCACTGACACATAAATGTGTTTAAGAATAACAAAAAATGAAGTAAACATTTCATTATCAGATGATCTAATACATGACATCAACAATTGCCTTGTTGAGATTGCAATGGACAATTACGCCGGTTGTGTCCTACTGTCCCACATCTCCCACACTTGTATCGACTTTGTGATGACTCCCTCCAATCCATTTCATTTCTTAATCGTGTTGATCTTGGCCTTCCATTTTTGTCACGAATAAAACTTGGATCAGGCACAAGTGTCCATGGCTCATCAGATGGGACGATCGCATCGTCATTCCCAAGAGGCCATCATTGTGCGGAGTAAGCACATAATATGTAGTCATTTGTGTATACAACTTCTATATATTGATAGAAGTTGATGCTAACAGTACCACACGCAGCAATGATATGAGAGCACGGATAGTGGTAAGTAGTAAATTGTCCACATTGACAGTAGCGCTCATTCAAGTTAACTGCCCATTTATGTCCACCTCGTTGAGTCATAGGGTCGAAAGCCTCCTCAACCTCAAATATTGTTCTCTGAATATCATATATCCGAACAATGTGAGAACAAGCCTTTTCTTGATTTTCCCGAAGTTTTTTCATGACGTGTAAGCAATATATTTGACCATCACGTATTTCCCTTTGTGCTTGACGACCGCGATCAACAAAATACTTTTGACACCTACTGTATGTTGACTTCACAAGGGCAGTTATTGGTACATTGTGACATCCTTTAAAAACTTTATTTACACATTCCGATAGATTGGTTGTCATATGACCGTATCTACGGCCTTCTTTGTCATATGCCATTGTCCATTTTTCTTTTGAGATCTTCCCAATCCATGCTTTTACTGGGGGACTCAACTCACAAAATTTATCAAAATTTATATCAAAAATATGCTTACACGGGGTGTATCCTGCACATAATAAATTATCCACATTAGTCAAATTTGCATAAAAAATAACATGTTATATATGAAATAATATATGTTAGATAAGAAATGTTACCTAATTTTTTTAACATTTCTTTTTTTTTTCCATTCTTAAACTTGTGATTAAAATTGCTTGCAATGTGGCGCACGCAATACACATGATACGCATGAGGAGGTTGCCACCCAAGTGCTTCATTCGCAACAGCTGACTTTATACTTGCATGACGATCAGAAATGAGACATATACCATCTTTATCTGTGACATGTTCACGCAAGTGTGCCAAAAACCATGACCACGCTGTTAATGTTTCTCCCTCAACCACAATGAATGCAAGCGGAAGAACATGACTATTTCCATCTTGTGTTGTTGCAATTAACAGTGTCCCACGATACTTCCCATACATGAATGTACCATCAACTTGTATGATTGGTTTGCAATATTTAAAAGCCTATTTGCATTGATCGAAGGTCCAAAATACTCAATGGAATTGTCGGTGTTCACGACTGACAGTATTGCCAACAACAAAATCATCATCACAAATTTGATAATACGATCCTGGCGAATGATTTTGCATGTGTTTCTGATGAGGACATGACCAAGAGCAAGGGCAAGGATTCACTTGAAGGACTTGGAGGGCCTATGACAAGGGCTAGAGCAAGGAAAGCCAAGGAAGCTCTTCAACAAGTGATGTCCATACTATTTGAATACAAGCCCAAGTTTCAAGGCGAAAAGTCCAAGGTTGTGAGTTGTATCATGGCCCAAATGGAGGAGGACTAAATGGCACCACTTTGTCTCAATTTTAGAGTGTTTAGTTTGTCTAAATAATGGCCCAATCCTTGTAAAGTTGGCTGACCAAAAATATGTTTTGGGTTAATCAACTAAAAAGGCTTTAGTAGGTTTAGTTCAAGTTGTAATAAGGGCCCAATTGGCAACCTAGGCATTAGCCCTCTGGGAGACCAAATGGTGGCTGACTTGTTGGCTGTTGGGGGTGACTTTTGGTTGCCACTATTTCAGTTACACTCAGCCATTAAGTTTTTTTTTTAATTCCCTAGGTTAATGGCATTAAGTTATTTTAATTCTAGGTTAGTGAGTCATTACTAAAATCTGCTGTAAAGCTTCTATATAAGCTGAACCATTTTATCAATAAACACAAGTTGAGTTTTATTCAGAAAATTATAGTTTATCTCTTTTATCTTAGTGAGAGTGATTCTCCTAAATTCTTGAGTGATTCAAGAACACCCTGGCTGTATCAAAGGACTTTCACAACCTTTGTGTGTTGCCCTCGCTGGAAAGAGTGATTATTTCCTTCCTTTCATCTTCACCCTTGTTCTTTCAAACCACAATTCCAGAAAATCCACCTCTACCCAAAATTATCTCGTGGCCATAACTCCCATTTTACGCACTCAAATTAAGTGATTCTTGAGCCTAAATTGAATTTCAAAACGTGACCTTTCACCTCGTTTTGGAATCACCTCATTTGGAGCCCTGTAGCTTCAATTTTTGCCATTTCTATATTTCTGTCCAGCCACCACTTAACCTACATTTTCTCATCTCATTATTCCATTTTATGCCAAGAACCACCTTATTAAGACCCACGAAATTAACCACCTTATTTTCCATCCTTTCCTTAATCAATTTCCGCATTTTCCATCAAGGTTTAATCCTAGACGATCCTAAGTCAACCCTTGTGCCATGAGGGTTCATATCATTTGGTATCAGAGCCTGGTTCTAGGATCAACACTTCCTTTGCTGGAAATATTGGGTAACATCCTTCTTTATTCTCTTTGCCATTTATATTACCTTCTTATTCATATTTTTTTTTTAGGTTGAACCATTGCAAAAATTAAGCCTTTTGATCTCTTTGTTATAAAAAAAAAGCCTTTTGATCTCTTTGTTATATAAAAAAAAAGAAGCAGAATTTCGTATAAGCAAAACTAAAATAAAATAAAATTGGGCTGAATGGTTCATGCTTGAAGAACTTTTAAAAAAATCTCTTTAAGGTAATATATTGGTTGCATGAAGGATTGTTACTTGAATTTCTAAATTCTGAATTTTATTTCCTTCATTTGTGCCTAAAAATATTGTTAGCCTTTTTCTTGGTTAACCTTTTCCTTGTCTCTCTAGCCTTACCTTACACATATTGGTGAATTGTTCTTTGTTGTGGCCATAATCTCTTGAATTGCCTAAGAACTCAAGGGGAATTAGAGTGGTAAAAGGCAAAAGTGTTTTCATTAGAGAAAAGCCATAATTGTGTGATACACTTAAGTGGGTGAGGTATTCAAACAACAACTATAATTGTCTTGTTACGTTTGATTTGTTTGTTTGAGATGGCAGGAACAAATCCTAATGATGGAGGGGGGGCTTTCGCAATTCCAAATGCAAGCTTTGATGCAACATATGGAGAGGTTAATGAAACAACCAGATGATGCGCTCCATGAGAGGTTGGATCAAATGGAGAATAGAGATCATAATGAAGAAGAAAGGAGGAGAAGAGGGAATGATGGTGTTTCTAGACAAAACCGAATTGATGGTATTAAACTCAACATTCCTCCATTTAAAGGAAAGAATCATCCGGAGGCCTACTTGGAGTGGGAGATGAAAATAGAGCATGTTTTCTCATGCAACAACTATGAGGAGGACCAGAAGGTGAAGCTTGCCGCCACGGAGTTTTCCGACTATGTTCTTGTGTGGTGGAACAAGCTACAAAAGGAGAGAGCAAGAAATGAAGAGCCAATGGTTGATACATGGACGGAGATGAAAAAGATCATGAGGAAGCGGTATGTGCCGGCTAGTTACTCAAGGGACTTGAAATTCAAGCTCCAAAAACTAACCCAAGGCAACAAGGGGGTTGAGGAGTATTTCAAGGAAATGGATGTGCTCATGATTCAAGCAAAGATTGAAGAAGATGAGGAGGTAACTATGGCTCGATTTCTTAATGGTTTGACTAATGATATCCGTGATATTGTTGAGCTGCAGGAGTTTGTTGAAATGGATGATTTGCTTCACAAAGCAATCCAAGTAGAGCAACAATTAAAAAGGAAGGGAGTGGCTAAGAGGAGTTTTACCAACTTTGGTTCTTCTAGTTGGAAAGACAAAGGTAAGAAAGATGGGGATGCTACTTCTAGTAGTTCCACACCTATCCCATCAAAAACTCGCTCAAAGTACCAAGAGGAACCCTCTAAAAGGAGTAGAGATGTGAAGTGTTTCAAGTGCCAAGGCCTAGGACACTATGCTTATGAGTGCCCTAACAAAAGGTCCATGGTTCTTAGAGATGGAGAATATATAAGTGAATCTGATGTTGAAGAGGAAGAGGAGAGTGAGTACGTAGAGGAAGAGGAGACTCTGGAGGGAGATTTGTTGATGATTAGGCGGTTACTTGGTGGTCAATTGAAGCATGAGGAGGAGAGCCAAAGAGAAAACATCTTTCACACTAGATGTTTAATCAATGGCAAGGTGTGCATAGTGATCATTGATGGAGGTAGTTGCACCAATGTGGCTAGTGCTAGATTAGTGTCAAAGCTAAATTTAGCTACTAAACCACATCCTAGGCCATACAAACTTCAATGGCTTAGTAAGGATGGGGAGGTGCAAGTGAGGCAGCAAGTTGAAGTGGACGTTTCCATTGGGAAATACAATGATAAGGTACTTTGTGATGTTGTTCCTATGGAGGCAAGTCACTTACTTTTGGGGAGACCATGGCAATTTGATGAAAGAGCCAATCATGTCGGTTACACCAACAAGATCTCTTTCATGCACCAAGACAAAAAGATTGTGCTCAAGCCATTGAGTCCATAAGAAGTGTGTGAGGATCAAAAGAAAATGAGAGAAAAACTTCTTCAAGAGAAAAAAAGGAAAAGAAAAAGAGAGCAAAACACTTGAGAGTGAGAAAAAGAGGGAAACACTTGAGAGAAAAAAGAGTGAACAAAAGAAGAGTGAAACACTTGAAGTAAGGGAGAGCTATTTAGCCACAAAAAGTGAGGTCAAGAGGTTGTTTCGTGCTAAACAGTCACTATATATCTTGTTTTGCAAAAATCAGATTTTGACCACTAACAATTTTGATGATTTTGAAGTGCTTTCTAGAGTTAAAACTCTTTTGCAGGATTTTCAAGACATGTTTCCACCAAATGTGCCAAGTGGACTACCACCTTTGAGGGGAATTGAGCATCAAATTGATCTCATTCCGGGAGCTTCTTTGCCCAATAGGCCAGCCTATAGAAGTAATCCACAAGAAACCAAAGAGATTCAAAGACAAGTGGATGAACTCATTAGCAAAGGTAGGGTAAGAGATAGTATGAGTCCTTGTGCTGTCCCAGTGATTTTGGTCCCTATAAAGGATGGGACATGGCGCATGTGTTCCGATTGTAGAGCCCTTAATAACATCACCATTAAATATAGGCATCCTATACCTAGGCTTGATTATTTGCTTGATGAATTGCATGGTGCATGTTACTTCTCTAAAATCGATTTAAAAAGTGGATACAATCAAATTAGGATTAGAGAAGGGGATGAATGGAAAACTGCTTTTAAAACAAAATATGGTTTGTATGAATGGTTGGTTATGCCTTTTGGCCTAACTAACGCTCCTAGCACTTTCATGAGACTAATGAACCATATCTTGAGAGAGTTCAAAGGAAAGTTCGTTGTGGTGTACTTTGATGATATTCTTATCTATAGCACTTCACTTGATTTGCATATTGATCATTTAAAATCTGTCTTGACTGTGCTTAGAGAAGAACAATTGTATGCCAGTCATGAAAAATGCATCTTTTGTACCAACCATGTTGTGTTTCTTGGTTTTGTTGTGAGTTCAAAAATAGTGCAAGTTGATGAGGAGAAGGTTAAGGCTATTCAAGAATGGCCTACACCTAAGTCCATGACCGAGGTGAGGAGTTTTCATGGCTTAGCAAGTTTTTATAGACGATTTGTGAAGGATTTTAGCACATTGGCAGCACCTCTCAATGAAGTGCTCAAGAAAAATGTTGGTTTCAAATGGGGAGAGAAACAAGAAGAAGCTTTCAATGTTCTTAAGCAAAAGCTAACTAATGCCCTCATACTTGCGTTGCCAAACTTTCAAAAATCTTTTGAAATTGAGTGTGATGCTTCAAATGTTGGGATTGGGGCTGTGTTGATGCAAGAAGGCCATTCAATTGCTTATTTTAGTGAAAAGTTAAGTGGTCCTACCCTTAACTATTCAACTTATGATAAGGAGTTGTATGCCTTAGTACGGGCTTTGAAAACATGGCAACACTACCTTTATCCCAAGGAATTTGTCATTCATAGTGACCATGAGTCCCTCAAATATATCAAGGGGCAAGGCAAGCTTAACAAAAGGCATGCGAAGTGGGTGGAATTCCTAGAGCAATTCCCTTATGTTATCAAACATAAAAAGGGAAAAGGTAATATTGTAGCCGATGCTCTTTCTCGGCGTCATGCATTACTTTCTATGCTTGAAACAAAATTGATTGGTCTTGAATGTTTGAAAAGCATGTATGAAAATGATGAAACTTTTGGATAAATTTTTAAAAATTGTGAAAATTTTTCAGAAAATGATTTCTTTAGACATGAAGGCTTTCTTTTCAAAGAAAACAAATTGTGTGTGCCTAAATGTTCTACTGGAAATTTTCTTGTTTGTGAAGCACATGAAGGAGGTTTAATGGGGCATTTTGGGGTCCAAAAGACTCTAGAAACATTACAAGAACATTTTTATTGGCCTCATATGAAAAAGGATGTGCAAAAATTTTGTGAACATTGCATTGTATGTAAAAAGGCAAAGTCTAAGGTAAAGCCTCATGGATTGTATACTCCATTGCCAATTCCGGAGTATCCTTGGATTGATTTATCCATGGATTTTGTTTTGGGGCTGCCAAAAACAAGCAATGGTAGAGATTGCATTTTTGTGGTTGTTGATAGATTTTCTAAAATGGCTCATTTTATTCCATGTAAAAAAGTTGATGATGCTTCCCATGTGGCTGATTTGTTTTTCAAGGAGATTGTGAGACTCCATGGTTTGCCAAGGAGCATTGTTAGTGATAGGGACTCTAAGTTCCTAAGTCATTTTTGGAGGACTTTGTGGAGCAAGTTGGGCACAAAATTGTTATTTTCAACCACTTGTCACCCACAAACCGATGGGCAAACGGAAGTTGTTAATAGGACTTTGGGAACTTTGCTTATGACAGTTTTGAGGAAGAACTTAAAAACTTGGGAAGCTTGTTTACCCCATGTTGAATTTGCTTACAATAGAGTTGTTCATAGCACCACTAATTGTTCTCCTTTTGAAGTTGTTTATGGTTTTAACCCACTAACTCCTCTTGATCTTTTGCCTATGCCTAATGTTTCTGTTTTTAAGCATAAAGAAGGTCAAGCAAAGGTAGACTATGTGAAGAAGCTTCATGAGAGAGTCAAAGATCAAATTGAGAGGAAAAATAAAAGCTATGCTAAACAAGCCAACAAAGGGAGAAAGAAGGTTGTCTTCGAACCCGGAGATTGGGTTTGGGTGCACATGAGAAAAGAAAGGTTTCCGGAACAAAGGAAATCAAAGCTTCAACCAAGGGGAGATGGACCATTTCAAGTGTTTGAAAGAATCAATGACAATGCTTCCAAAGTTGAGCTGCCCGGTGAGTATAATGTTAGTTCCACCTTCAATGTCTCTGATTTATCTCTTTTTTATGCCGATGGAGAATCCGATTTGAGGAAAAATCCTTCTCAAGAGGGAGAGAATGATGAGGACATGACCAAGAGCAAGGGCAAGGATCCACTTGAAGGACTTGGAGGGCCTATGACAAGGGCTAGAGCAAGGAAAGCCAAGGAAGTTCTTCAACAAGTGATGTCCATACTATTTGAATACAAGCCCAAGTTTCAAGGAGAAAAGTCCAAGGTTGTGAGTTGTATCATGGCCCAAATGGAGGAGGACTAAATGGCACAACTTTGTCTCAATTTTAGAGTTTTTAGTTTTTCTAAATAATGGTCCAATCCTTGTAAAGTTGGCTGACCAAAAATATGTTTTGGGTTAATCAACTAAAAGGGCTTTATTAGGTTTAGTTCAAGTTGTAATAAGGGCCCTATTGGCAACCTAGGCATCAGCCTTTTGGGAGACCAAATGGTGGCTGACTTGTTGGCTGTTGGGGGTGACTTTTGGTTGCCACAATTTCAGTTACACTCAGCCATTAAGTTTTTTTTTTTTAATTCCCTAGGTTAATGGCATGAAGTTATTTTAATTCTAGTTTAGTGGGTCATTACTAAAATCTGTTGTAAAGCTTCTATATAAGCTGAACCATTTTATCAATAAACACAAGTTGAGTTTTATTCAAAAAATTAGAGTTTATCTCTTTTATCTTAGTGAGAGTGATTCTCCTAAATTCTTGAGTGATTCAAGAACACCCTGGCTGTATCAAAGGACTTTCACAACCTTTGTGTGTTGCCCTCGATGGAAAGAGTGATTCTTTCCTTCCTTTCATCTTCACCCTTGTTCTTTCAAACCACAATTCCAGAAAATCCACCTCTGCCCAGAATTATCTCGTGGCCATAACTCCCATTTTACGAACTCAAATTAAGTGATTCTTGAGCCTAAATTGAATTTCAAAACGAGACCTTTCACCTTGTTTTGGAATCACCTCATTTGGAGCCCTGTAGCTTCAGTTTTTGCCATTTCTATATTTCTGTCCAGCCACCACTTAACCTACGTTTTCTCATCTCATTATTCCATTTTATGCCAAGAACCACCTTATTAAGACCCACGAAATTAACCACCTTATTTTCCATCATTTCCTTAATCAATTTCCGCATTTTCCATCAAGGTTTAATCCTAGACGATCCTAAGTCAGCCCTTGTGCCATGAGGGTTCATATTAGTTTCAGCCATGACGGAAGAGCGGCATAAGACTCATCCCAGTCGCCATATTCAATTGTTATTGCCTTTTGCTTTGCCTTCCACGCTTTCCTGTAAGAAATGTTGTAATTAAACATTCCATTGATCCTCTCTGGAATTAAAGAAATCATGAGTGACGGATCTTCTTTGATCATCCCTATAAAAATAAGTACGAAAAATTATTGTACACCAACAAACACAAAAAAAGGATAAATAAGAATGAAAATTTATAATCATACCTAGTACACAAGTGGCAATCAAATCAGAATCCAATTTATCATGGTCTTGAGTAATACTCATATTCAAGCAATTGTGTGGTCCTCCCCATTGCGTAACTTTCCATGTATCAGTTTTTTTTTGTAAAATTGCCCTCATATAAAAAGAGCATGGGATGTCATCGCTTCTATTTCCACAACAGACGACATATTTCTGCGATTTAGATTCAACAACTTTGAAACTTTGATGCACTTTCATTACATATTGTTGTAATGCATTTTTTACTACGCTTTTGGTATCAAATTCCATACCAACATATAATTCTTGACCCATATTAAAATTTGATCCCATATCTAAATCGCAAATTTCTTCTTGGTCAGGATGACTCCAATTAATATTACTATAGTGAGAAGCAGAATCCCAGAATGGAGTCTGACTTCCACCTACAAAAATAATATACCAAAAATTTATAATTCAAGGGTAGCGAATTATTTAAATATTATAATATTTATTTATATATAACAATAAATATACCTTCTCCCGATTGCACAACTGTAAGTGGTTCAATCAAACGGGCAGCTTCATCATCTGTGTCAGACATTTCATCAATATCCTCATCCTCATCTAATGAGTCCTCAACGTATGAATTAGATATTAAATAATCATCATCATCAAAATCTTCTTCTGAATTTGTTCCAACTCTTGCACTGCCCAATTCATTGTGAGACATATTATTTCCGCATGATAACAATGAATTTGTGAAATTAATTGCAGAAGCACCCGCAACATCAACTTCAACACATAATTCTATGACAGACATTTCTTGTTGTTGTTCAAAACTTTGAATCATTGTTTCAACATCTTCATCGTCACAAATTTGCAGTGCAATATATTTACCTGCAACTAAAAATCTACAAGTGATAGTAGATATACTTTCATGTTTTTGTAATTTTACCTTGTCGTGTATCCTTTTTTTAAAACACTCAAAACTAATACCACGCTTTATTTGAATAGCTTTTTTAGGGCCTTCAAATGTGATACCATCATCAGTTTCATACATCTTGTCATTTAAATAGACGAGTGTAATAATTGAACTCATTTTTCAAAAATATACCTACAATAAATAATTAATGTCATCAATAAAAAATAATATAAAAAATATATTAACATAACATAAATTATTAACCTAAAATAAATTAACATCAACAAATTACTCAAAATAAATTAAATTACTGTCACAACAATTTCTACTTCGCACACTCATGATGCAAAATAATCGACATTTATTTTTAACGTCTATGTAAATTTTGACTATTAAAAAAATATACCAACAACATCAATAATTATGAGCTTAACTAATAATAATAATAATAATAATAATAATAATAATAATGTGCTGGACATAAAAACTACTACAATAAATAATTATTGTCATCAACAAACAAATATAACATAATTATAACTAAAAATTAAATTATTAAGTTACAAAAAATTACTAATTATCACACAAAAAATATAAACAAAATTACTATTTCATTTTATAATCCATGTCAATTTGTTTATGCACCTACAAAATATAATCATTATTATCATCAACAAAATAAATATTAAATAATGTTATAATGTATCAAAGATAAAAAAATATTTACTAGTTTTGAGCAAAATTTCTAACCGGTATGAAGCGCTTCAACACTAATACATATAGCAGCAACAAGTCAGATTCAACTCAGCTCACTTCAACGCATAATGAAAATGAAACGAAGGAAAAAGGGTTTTATAGGGAAGCGGGAAGTGTTTGGCTGTCCACCACTAGTGGTCGCGCCTGGCAGGCCACCACTAGTGGTCGCGTCTGACAGGCCAACACTTCCCCCCTGTCCCATCATCCCCTCTCAACTTGTCCCGTCACGCCACGTGTCACTGTTTCACGGAAAGCGCCTTCAGAAGTAACACTTTGTAGTAAAAAAAGAGATTCCCTTGATAAATAATTATGAAACAGACCCATTCTGATAATAAATTTGTAAAAGGGACCCTATTTGGAAATTTTGCCCCACTTTTGCACCTTCTCCATGTTTCCTTGAAAACGCATCTCGTGTTCAGCAAACGCTTCTGGATAACTTCCTGTTTGATTTCGCACCGTGGATGGCTCCACATGGTAGAAAACAGGCAGCAGAATTTGCCCGTGCCTTTGTTTGCACTCGAGTATTTTGACAACCTCGTCCAAGCACCACTTTGAGGTACCACTTTGAGGTGGCGAAGTTTTTGGAGAAAATGATGACGGAAAGATTAGCATCCTCGATTTCTTTGAGGAGGGTGTAGGATATTTCATCCCCTCTTTTGAGGTCGTGGTCGTTTATGTAGGTTCTGATGTCACACCTTTTCAAAGCAACGTTGAGATGGCCAGTGAAAGTGTTACGCGTGCCGTCACCTCTGAAGCTGAGAAGTACTTCATGCCCTTTCTTTGAATCATTGGAGGACGATGATGTTTCCATCACATTACACCCTTCTGAGTAGGATAATCTTATTCCTCAAATGGATTCAAGTTCTTCTTGTGGATTATTTTTCATATAAATACAATATATATGATAGTTTGACAAAAAAAAAAAAAAGAAGGTGGTGTAAGCGTTCACATTCGAAGTTTATGTTGCTAATTTAGAGTCATAATGCCTATATAAATAATTGATTAAATTAATTTGCATATCTTCATAGTTTTAGCGGGTTATGATTAAACAAATAATAGTAGTATTTCAATACATGATTAACAAATTTTCATAATAGAGTTAATAGATGAACTAGTTTCAGTGTTAATTATATGGTTAAATGTTGGTAATTAAAATTTGAGTAATTATAAGTTGAGTTTAATCCTACAAATTTTGCATGAATCTAAATTCTACATATGCATTTCTATCCAGCGTTTTAACCCGCAAAAAGAGTTTGGCAAGTAGGAGTAGTGATTAATGTCCATCCTAAAATGAAAAAAAAAATAGGGACAGATAGGAGAGAAATAAGAAGAAAAAAAATAAAAGGAAAACCTAAAAAAATGTAATAAGTGATGCCATGAAAAAGGAAAGAGGTTAAAATAAAATAAGATAAAAATAAAATGAAGGAAAAAAATGAATGAATATTTACATTTTTTTTGAACTATTAGATGAAAGGAAATCGTGAAAAAACAATACTACATTGTAGTCAATGTCCTGCAAATATGCGTACCAGCAACCCTCGCCCCACGTATGATAAAAATGAAAAACCTTTCTTTCGATCAAATTTGACTTCTGGTTTGAAAATGAATCACGCGGTTTCAAATTTATTCAACTCTATCAAAATGAAATAAAAAATGTTCTTGTCTTATTTCTACTATTTGAGTTGACCTTACTGTAGTCAACTAGTGAACGTGGACGTGGAGTTCATTTTCCAGCGTAAAATGTTGAATTATTTTGGGGTCTCCCTCGATTCAGAACCAACTACACTCAGCAATTCTCATCATTGGAGCCACCAAAGACGGCAAAAAGGAAGCATCCAATCGAATTCCATTTTAGCAACACGGAATTACCCACAAAATGAGACCCTTCTAGGATACGTAAGTGTCCCCTCTTTTATTTTTCTATGAATATCATTTATTGCAAGTTGCAACTTCATAGTTTATTAAAACACACATCTATCTTCAATATTCTATAATTTATTGCTACATTTGAAACACCAATGGCATCTTTTGTTCCTCCTCCTCCATTTACCTCCAAGACCCCTCAACAAGTGCACGACGTTTTCCTTAGCTTTAGAGGCGAGGACACACGTTACACTTTCACAAGCCATCTTTACGCTGCCCTAACAAGGCTTCAAGTGAAAACCTACATCGACAACGAGTTGGAACGAGGCGATGAGATATCGCCCTCACTTCTTAGGGCAATCGATGATGCAAAGGTGGCCGTCATTGTTTTCTCCGAAAACTATGCTTCTTCGAGGTGGTGCTTGGATGAACTCGTGAAGATTATGGAGTGTAAGAGAAAAAATGGGCAGATTATAGTGCCTGTTTTTTACCATGTTGACCCAACCCATGTACGCCATCAAACGGGTAGCTATGGACATGCTTTTGCAATGCACGAACAACGTTTTGTTGGCAACATGAACAAGGTTCAAACTTGGCGGCTTGTGCTGGGTGAAGTAGCCAATATATCTGGCTGGGATTGCTTAACCACAAGGTAAAATATTCACATTTTTTTATCAACAAATATTAATTATTAATATTATTAATTTTTGTTAATAGATGAATCAAATTCGTGATTTTTTCCTTTTTTTTCTCTTTTAATAATTCAACACAACTTATATCTATATAAAACATTTACATTCATGACATAATTTTTTTGGGGGTAGTTTTCAATTGCTTTTAAAGATTGATATAAGAAGTTAAGAGATTCCAATGTTTCAAGCACCAACACCAACTTTTATACAAGAAAATTAAAATACAGTTATGTTTCAAAGAACATGGAAAATTTTTTAACATTAATTCTTAGTTATAGGATGAATCTGTAAAAAATGAAATATTAGTCTTTGCAGAAGATCTAGTCCCTAAAATTATAAAAACATCATTTTAGTTTTAAAATTATTAAACAACAACTGTTTTAATTCTTTAAGATTACTATATGATGATTATTTAGGTTCCAAAATTATAATAACTAACTACGACTACAATTTGATCATGTTAAGGACTAAAACTATATTTAATTTTGTTATTTTAGAAATTAAAATGATTGATACTTGTAATTTTCGAAAAATTGATTCGGTATACTAAATAATTTTTTCTCATAATTGATTGATACTTGTAAAACTAAATAATTTTTTCTCATAAAACCAAATATTAAAAACAATGGTATAAAAAATACAAAAAAGTAATCGAAAAATTGGTTCGGTATACTCATTTGTAAAACTTAGTCCTTTTGAATTTCTTTGTTTTTCTAACCAGATATCTAAAGTTTATTATTTGACACTTAAGTAATCATCTTTCATTACGTGGATCCATTTTGAAATAAAGTACAGATTTCACATAATATTAATAATATATAAATTCTTTGATGATGTATATTTGTATGAAACAGAAGCGGTCAATTATTTCGATTACCGACTTCGCTATATCTGATCAATTTTGTTCTGTTTGATATTATTACAATTATGTTATATCTTACATATACCGACAAGTTCTTGATCTTCAAGAGATGTGACATGTTTTTCTCCTTTACTTTATGTAAAATGATCATGAACACAGGGTGGAGTCTGAACTAGTAGAGAAAATTGCAATGGACATATTACAAAAGTTGGACTCTATTACAAGCGGGGGCCTAGAAAGACGCATAGCAACGTACAAGCAAATGGCACAGCAAAAGCTAGAAAAGTCACTGAAGACGAGTAACATGAGAGACATGGAAGACTTGATCACGACACTGCTCCAACTTGGGGAGCTGAAATTGGAGAAGGCCATGCGCACTGATGATTCGAGCGTTTGGGATGACCTAATGGCAACGTACGAGCGTGTATTGCAGCTTAAACAGGACAAGTGGATGCGAACGTTTAATACCAAAGACATGGAGGACTTAGTAGCTACAAGGCAGCATGTTATGCAGATTCAGAGGGAGCAATCCAATCGTAAGATCGGGTTCCGCGGTATATAGACGCAGATTTAAGTTGAATAGATTTTGGGTAGTGTGTGCTAATTATGATTTATCAATAATATTCATAATCATATGTATCAGAATTCTCAAATGCATGTAACCGTAACAAATTGTGGCCATACATCATAGAATTCAAAGTAGAGGAGAGGAGTGACATTCATTTGAGGATACATATGATTAAAATTGATAAAAGAAACCAAGGACGGATGCAGAAAATTTTAGTTGTGGAGGCAATATCATATATATAACTTAGTGAGGACAAAACTCATATTATAATTTATTATTTTAACTAAATTTTAAATTATAGAGATAAATTATAACTATATATATACATGTCATTAAGAAAAAGTAAATTTAGTAGGGGTCAATGACCCTCTTTTATGTAGATTCGCCCCGGAAAGATACAATGATAGTGTGCAAATGTTCTATTTATATATCGATTGAGCTTATTTCTAATGAGTTACTATTACTCTTAACAATATCTAACGGAGAAATATTTGAACATCGTCAAGAAAATTTTCATAACAAGGCAACCGGGATGTTTCTCACATAAATTAATTTCTAATCTCCCATTAGAGATCGCACATCCCAAAATAACACAGGGAATCTACCCTGCAAATCTGAGAGAACCCACTCCTAAAACCAAGAAAAAACCTTTCCTATAGAAGGCTAGAACCACCAAAAGCACCCACCCTTGGATTACAAAGAAGCAAGTTAAAAGCTCTATACCACTCTCAATATATAATGAAGATAGGCAGAGGCTAGAGTGGGAGACTTAAACATATCTCCCACCATGGGAATCCTTTTCAACAGAACATGTCAACTCGAGTTCCGGCTACACATTCAAATATGTATGATCTCAAAGTCTCAACAAATCCAAATTTAAGAGACAAAATATCTTCCAAAACTTAGAAAATTTTGTAAGTTAACACCAACACTTGGTCTTCCTCATCCACTCCAAACAAATAGCATTCAAATTTGATGAATTTTCTTACTACTCGCTGTGTTGCATTTCTTGCAAAAGCTTGGCTAGTACTTCTGGGAGTAATGTGCAAAATGCGCATTAAAAAAAGATAAAATAGAGAATATTTTGAAGATGTCAAATCAAGAGAGTGACATGTAGCTAAGTCTTACAAAGGTATTTAAATCTATAAAAAAAAAAAAGTGAATTGTTGTCCTGAATAAATGATAAAATTAAAAAAACAAAAAAAGAATTTCACTAAATTGTGTGACAGCAATGACATGTTTTAATATTAGAAGAAGGTTAAAGTTAATTATAAGACGTGTTTGAAGTTCATGAATTTATTATAATAGCATATGCTACAAAGTCATGGGAAAAAATTTCTACAATTTTCACCATTTTAAAAATAAAGTATATTATACACTAACTTGTAAGAAGTAAAGAAAATTGCATCACATTCAAGACAATGGTTGGATCTCGAAAATTTGTCTTATCATGCCAAGTTGTGGGTTTAAATATCAGGCCTGGTCATGTTAATGTTAGGTTATTCTGCCTTCAACTGTTCAGAAGTATTATCTAGCTACTACATTCTACATTATTGAGGGTTGGTTGCTCGAAATAAGTCAGAACAGTTTTGAACAAAGACAAATGCTTTGGCATGCCCTAATTCTATTACTTTGACTGTTATGAAATGAAATATAATTAATCGGTTTTAGCTAGGAGTCCTCTGATCTAGCCAGGTTATTGGATTAAATGTGTAGATAGGTGGACCTGCGATCATTGTTTATGCTAAATTGAATCATTCTTCTTCTTTTTTTAATTTGTTGGAGGGATCATTCTTATTTGTTAATCTTTTATTGACTTTTCAATCCATTAAACTATACTATTAAGCAACTAATTTGTTAGCAAATTTATTGATTCTCTATATGATTTTATGGGTTGGACTTTCACTTATATTCCTATTAATATATTCTGTTGGCTTATTAAAAAAAATTGCTTGTAATCCCAAAATCTCATTTGAAAGGCATACTCTAACAACCTAGATAGTGTCCTCCTTGCGTTAAGTTCCAATAAAGTCAATCCTTTAATTAGATTTTTCATAAAAAAGTAAATATTTAAATTAAGATAAGTTATATTTTTAGTTCTTTAATTTTTTAATATTTATGATTTTGATACTTAAACTTTGCGGAGACTAACTAACGACTTTAAATTATTATTTTTTTTCTGTTTTCGTCATTTCCCAATGCTATATATTAGGACAATGTCACTGCACAACCCTACATATAGAGAGAACAAGATCATATTTGCAAGCCCACATCAAGAGTTTACCCCTTCTATAAATCCTCTCATCCTTCTCATAACCTTCCAAAATCCAAATGGCGTCAGCATCATCTTTTTCATTCATTCCTCAAGAAACCGACGATGTGTTCATAAGCTTTAGAGGCGAGGATACTCGCCACACTTTCACTGCTCATCTTCTTGCCGCATTCTACAGGCTAAAAATAAGAACCTACGTTGACTACAAACTTGGGAGAGGGGATGAAATATCACCAACTCTCATAAGGGCTATTGAGGAGTCCAAGGTTTCGGTGATTGTTTTGTCCAAAAACTATGCCACGTCGAAGTGGTGCTTGGAAGAGCTCGTGAAAATTATGGAATGCAGAAGAACAAAGGGTCAAATCGCGATACCGGTCTTCTATCATGTAGATCCATCAGATGTGCGGAACCAGACAGGAAGTTATGCAGATGCTTTTGCGAATCATGAGCAACGATTCAAAGACAACGTGCAGAAGGTGGAACTGTGGAGAGCTAGTTTGAGAGAAGTAACGAACCTCTCTGGATGGGATTGCTTGGTCAACAGGTAGTTCTTTGATTAATTAACGTTTAATTAAGTTGCTGGTCCTTTAAATTTTTTGTTTATCTTTTAAAGTTCTTAAATTAAACTGGCCATTTTTTGGCCACAGTAAAGACTAAGGAAAATATTTAGTGAATTTGATGAACTAAAAAGTACTATTTTTGTTAAAAAAAATTAGCACATTTTAATTTGAAAGAATGAAAAAAAAAAAACACACCTTATATTTAATAGACTAAAAATATAATTAGATCATTAATTAATTAATAATATAATTAACTACAGCAATATTGTGCAGTATATACTCACATGCACACGCACATTTACACACAACAGTTACTACAAATTAAACATTATCCTCATTTTTTTTCATTTATTTATAGCCATGAAAAGAAGGATCCATTTATTGTAAACTTTGCAACTAATTTTTTTTACATTTCATAAAATTTACAATAATTGCACAGCATATTATTAGTCTGGATTTAATAACAATACAATGACATTTTAAAGATTTTTTATATTTGTTAATGATTCCCATATATCTGAAAATTAAAAATTGTTAATTTTTGTATTAGTTATGTAAAAATTCATATATACGATGATGATTATTAATTTATTTTAAAAGCCGAAACAATTCATTAAGAACAAATTGGAATGTCCACAAGACGTGACCATCCCAATTGAACAGTCACATTAAATGTTTCTGATAGAAAACAGCACCCCCAGCAAAACAAAATCTTGTCAAACTTACATATGAAATAACGCAAGGAAACCAATATGAATAAGAATGCCGTTAATTTCATATTTCCTTCAAACTCCCCTAAATGAATCTTCAGATCTGATGATGTCCACAAAATACCACACAAGATGTCCATAAAAAATGTACAAAAAGAACCATCATCACTGCTAATATCCATCGTATCAAGACATATATCTAAAAAATTGCCACAGATGTCTACTGCCCTGCATCATCACCCTGGAACCAGTAAAAATAACATAAAAACACCATACATCTGCAATTCCTATTTCCTTCCCAGAAATCTAATTATTCCTAGCACGAGCAATGCTTATATACTAGAGGATTAGAAATCCAAGATGTCAAAGGATAAACAAATCCTTCTTTACGATACCTCAGCCACTTCTAATATAAAATTAACCTGCATGTAATCCACAGTAAGCAAATAAGATTTGTTTAATTTTTTTAAAAAATAAGTAATTTTTTTAAAAAATTATTTTTTAATAAACAGATAATATTTGCTTATTATAAGTAAAAAAAATATTTTTTTAAGCAGAAAAGTTTAAACAAACATATTAAAAAAATAAAAAATTATTTATTTTATTAAAATAGACATTTATTTTCACAAATAAATTTAAACAAAATTATACGAAATCTGATTCACCAAGCTTCTTATTTTCATTTCTTTCCATCCAAGTTGCCCAAATAACCACATTCCAGCTCTCTTCATATCCACTTGGTATTTCTCCGGAATACCTTGAAATTGCTTCATATTTGTTTTCAAATCATGCCATACTGTGATAAAACCCGACCATCGAAAACATAAATTCCAAACCTCCTTCAGTTGTCCAGTTGTTTCAGTTTCAGTTTTGCATTCACAGCACAACACTTCTTCGTTTCTCAGAACACCCCTCCTTAAATTATCTTTGGTTAGTGTAAAAATCTTCTATAATGACTTTATCAGAATTAAACTCTACTGTATGTCTTGAAAAAAACACTCCCTTATCATTTCATCGAACAGATATTGCTTGATGAGAAAAATATGCCAACAATTTTAGAATCACAAAGGATAATATGCACCGTTCTTTGCATGTGCAGGACTGAATCTCAACTAGTCGAGGATGCATAGCTGAGGATATACTGCGAAAATTGTGTTGTCTGCAACATTCAACGATACATAGACAAAAAGAAACATTTGAGAAGTTTGTTGAAATAAAGGCGAAGAAACTGTCCAACGTGCCTGAACCAAGAGATTTTGAGGAGCTTACTGCTGCATACAATAAAATTAACGAGCTTAATTGCAAGGAACTGGAAAATTTCGTCCTCCGACGCTTCTCTTAAATCTTTTTTGCATGTTTCATTGTTGATGATGCATATTTGAATTTGACGTGTGTTTGGACAATATTTATGAAACATTGCAGTGTGAATAAAGTAAAAATTCTTGAAAAAAGAATAATTAATTTTTTTCTTTTCAAATTCCATTTGTTTAATGCACGATTGAGGCTTATGACCTAACATACATCAGACCTAGATTTAACTAGATTTTCTTAAAAAAAGTCAATTTATTTGGTTAATTAAAAAAGTCAAACTTAGATAGTTGAGTCTTTGAACTTAATAGACGTATCAATTTAAGTAAATACAAATTTTAATATGTTGTTATTATATTATTAAGTTTTTTTTATTATGTATTAAATTATATATTCATTTACCTTTTCAAGTTTAAGCGTATTGACTAACATATAATTCGGTTCCTTGTATCTATTTCCTATCCTAATCTTTTTGTAGTGCAATGTACATAGTCAAAATGTCAGAATCAAATTAATCCTTGGAAGTGAAGAGAAGTTTTAAGACATAGGTTGGCATGGGTGATATATAGTGGAATTCCCTTAGATACATGGAAATATGATGGTTTTAAAAAATTATTGCTCTTGTGGGAAATTGTTGGAACCAAAGAGGTAGAAGTTCATAAGCCACTTAATGTTTGATGATAACAAACACTATTAAAATTTGTAGTGCTAACAGTGTGTTTCATGTGCATTTATATATGTTTTGGTATAAAAGAATGTTGCTTGAGCTTAATAAAATTAAAACACTTGTTTATTAAAAAGGACTTCAGATAAAATATTCAATCATTAGCTTCCAATACATGTTTCTGAACTATGCATCCAACTCGTTTTTTAGGCAATTCGTCCAATGTGCGTTTGAATCAAATTAAAGCGTCTAAAGTTTATTTTAAAGCTCTGATCTTTAGATAAATAGATAGAATTCTTTTTGACACGTTGAACTAAACTAAGTACAATTTAGAAAACAATTTATTAATGTTTTATCTTACCATGTTATTCGAATATTTGTTTTATTACAAAGATGTGTTTATTTGATTCATGCTACTAGTAATATATGTTTCAAGTCAACCTTTCAATTCATGTTGTACCTTATGAAGAAAATAGAAGAAAAGAAAAAAGTTCAGAAAAGTCACTTAGGACGGGTAATATGAGGGACATGGAAGACTTGATCACAACACTGCACCAACTTGGGGAGCTGAAATTGGAGAAGGCCATGCCAACAGATGATTCAAGCGTTTGGAATGACCTTATGGCCACCTACGAGCGTGTATTGCAGCTTAAACAGGACAAGTTAATGCGAGCATTTAATACCAAAGACATTGTTGATAGTTTATTAGATGATAGTTGATAATTTTAGAGAATTGGTTTAGAAAGAAGACTATGTCATTGATTTTTTGGATGATCCATTACAACATACCAATTGTCTATTTATAGGTTCAAGTCACCAACCTCTCAATGGTGGTGAATGTTTCTACATTACTTTATGTCTTTCTAGAGTTTTCATGATAGATTAGTATTATGATAGTTCTAGATTCTTCTATCTTATACATACACTTATAATTTTAGATTGTTCTACCATATTCATACACAGTATAGTTCTAGATTGTTCTATCATATTTATACACACTATAGTTCTAGGATATTCTACTATTTTCATATATATTATATTTAAGAATATTCTAGAAATTTGTAGCAATTTTAACACTCCTCCTTGATGCAAATTTGTGACTCCGAGCATAGCTCGTAATTCTTCAAATCTTGGTCTTGGCAACGCCTTCATGAATATGTTTGCAATTTGATCTTCTATTCTGCAGTAGTCGAGTTTGATCTCTTTAGTTGCTTCAGCTTCTCTGATAAAGTGATACTTGATTGCTATGTGTTTTGTTCTACTGTGATGAACTGGATTCTTCGCCCTTGCAATTGCTAATTTATTGTTGCAGTTGATTTTAGTAGGCTCATCTTGTTTTTCTCCCTTGTCTTCAAGTATCCTACGAAGTCATATAGCTTGACTCGTTGCTTCAGCAGCTGCCACGTACTCTGCTTCTCTTGTTGATTGTGCTACTGTAGAATGCTTCTTCGACGCCCAAGAGAACATTCCCGATCATAGTGAGAAAGCATGGCCAAAGGTACTCTTCATGTCATCTGCCGAACCTGCCCAATCACTGTCGGTGTAGCCAAGTAATTCTGAGTTGGTTTTGGTAGTATACCATATACCAAACTCTTTTGTTCCTTGTAGATACCTCAAAATTCTTTTTCCTGCTTCAAAGTGTATTTGACTTGGGCTTTGCATGAATCTTGATAGAAGACTTGTAGCATACATTATGTCAGGTCGGGTAGCTGTCAAATATAGGAGGCTTCCAATTAGACTTCGGTATTTGGATGCATCAGCTTCTGGTGCTCCATCATTCTTCTGTAGTTTCTCATTTTTTATGAGTGGAGTAGCAACAGGTTTGCAACCATACATCTTGAATTTCTTAAGTAAGCCTTATGTGTATTTCTTTTGCGAGATGAATATCCCTTCATTTCTCTTACTTACCTCTATGTCAAGGAAGTAACTCATCAAACCAAGGTCGGTCATCTCAAAGGTCTTCATCATGTCTTCTTTAAACTCCATCATCATCTTAGTATTATTTCCCGTGTAGATAAGATCATCTACATATAGAGAGAGCAAGAGAGTGTTCTGACCTTGAGACTTGATGTAAAGTGTAGACTCACTCTTGCTCCTCCTAAATCCTTGATCCATGAAATACTGATCAATTCTGTTATACCATGCTTGAGGTGCTTGCTTCAAACTGTAGAGTGCTTTTCTTAGTCTTAACACTTTGTTTTCTTTGCCTTTAGACACGAATCCTTGTGGTTGCTCCACATAGATATCTTCTTTAAGTACGCTGTTAAGGAAGGTGGATTTGACATCTAGTTAATGGATACTCCATCCTTTTTTGTGACGCAAGAGCTATTAGAGCTCTTATGGTATCAAGACGAGCTACTGGTCAAATGTCTCATTGTAGTCAATTTCGGGTTACTGTGAGTAACCCTTAGCTACTAGCCTCGCCTTGTGTTTCTGTATGGTTTCATCAAGGTTGAGCTTTGTCTTATAGACCCACTAAACCCCAATGATATCTTTTCCATGGGACGATTTACTAACTCTCATGTGTTGTTTTTCTCGATCATCTGTATCTCTTCTTCCATTGCCTTGACTCATACTTCCTGCTTTGACACTTCTTCAAAGCTTCCAGGTTCAAGTATGGCCAAGTTACAAGTTTCATATATGTCCACCAAAGATCTTACTCGTCTTGGAGTAGACTCTGGTGATGATAGTTTTTGATCTTGTTGTTGTGGTGGAGGTGAAGGTGGTTCACCTAGGTCTTCTTCCTCAGCTTCTTCTTGAGGTAGTTGAGCGGGTATAAGAACGTTCTTCTCCACTTTTTCTTCATCCCAATTCCAAGAAGCGTACTCATCAACTTCAACATCTCGACTGATGAAGAGTTTCTTAGTTTGCAAGTTGTAGACACGGTAGCCCTTAGAGATATTTCTATACCCAAGGAAGATACCTCGTATAGTCTTGTCTTCAAGCTTGTGCCTCTTCACGTCTGGAATATGAATAGCATATAGATCCAAAGACCCTTAGGTGCTTTGCTGATGGCTTCTTCCCGTTCCAAGCTTCAATTGGAGTCTTGTCTTTTACAGACTTAGTTGGACATCTGTTGAGTATGTAAACAGCAATGTAGACTACTTCAGCCCAAAATGTGTTAGGTAGTCCCTTCTCCTTGAGCATCGATCTAGCCATTTCCATAACTGTGCGATTTTTTCTCTCAGACACTCCATTTTGTTGAGGAGAATATGCGACTGTAAGTTTTCGCTCAATGCCTTCATCCTCACAAAATCTTTCAAACTTGCGAGAGGTGTACTCTTTTCCGTGATCACTTCTTAGTACTTTTATCCATTTTCCACTTTGATTTTTCAGCAAGGGCCTTGAACTTTTTGAATACTCCAAAGACTTCTGATTTTTCTTTTAGAAAATATACCCATGTCATTCTAGAAAAGTCATCAATGAAGAGTATGAAGTACATGTTGTTCTCATGTGATGGCGTCCTCATTGGTCCATAGGCATCCGTATGTATTAGTTCCAATAGATCTTTCGCTCTCCATGCTCCGCTTGTTGAGAAAGGAAATCGGTGTTGCTTACCAAGGAGACATCCTTCACATACTTCATTGTTCTCCTTTATGCTTGGAAGATCTCTCATCATGTTCTTCTCATGTAACAACTTTAAGGCATGTGTGTTGAAGTGGCCAAATCTTCGATGCCATAGCCATGAATCATCAACTTGTATCTTCATGGCAATGTTTGTTGCATATTTTAAATTTAGAGGGAAGCTTCTATTGCTCTTATTCATCTTTACTTGGGCTATCTCAGACTTTTTATTTTTGTTGTCTAAGATTTTGCATACACCTCCTTCAAAGTGAAGTGTGTAGCCTCTCTCCATCATTTGGCCAATGCTTAGAAGATTTTCTTTTAGGCTAGGAACTAGTAAGACATCATGGATGAGTCGCGTACCTTTATCTATCTCCACCATGACAATGCCTTTGCATTTTGATTCAACCACACTTCCATTTCCCAGTCGAACTTTGACTTTAACAGACTCATCAATGCTTTTGAAAATAGTCTCATCCTTGGCCATGTGATTGCTACATCCACTATCCAAGTACCAGCTTCCTCCCTTTTCTTTTATTGAGTCTTGAGTGGCATAGAACATACATTTTTCTTGATCATGCTCCTCTGCGATATTGGCTTGATGCCTATTTTTGTTGCAACAATTTTTCTCTACGTGCCCGAACTTTTTGCAATGGTTGCATTGTGGCATATTACGGAACCAACAATTTTTCTCTGCGTGGCCTTGCCTTTGGCATATATTGCATGAAAGATTTTTATCTATTTTGTTCTTAAGGGAATTCTTAGAACCTTCTCTTCTTTTGAAAGTTTCTCCATAATTTTTCTTTCCTTCATTTTCTTTGTTTTGGGGCTGAAATTTAAACTTTGACTGGAAGGCATTTTCAAGTGTATCTTCTTTATGCCTATACAGTCTTTGCTCATATGCTTCAAGAGAGTCCAATAGTTCTATCTCTGATAGAGTGGACAGATCTTTGGTTTCCTCAATTGTTGTCACGATTGGGTCAAACTTTTTGGGCATAGTAATTAGAATTTTCTCAACAATTTTCTTGTCAAGAATATCTTCCCCAAAAGCTCTCATTTGATTAACTATTTCTTTAACTTTAGAATAGTAATCTTTAACTTTCTCAGATTCCTTCATCTTCAATAGTTCAAAATCTCTTCTTAGAGATTGAAGTTTAACGGCACGTACCTTAACACTTCCTTGAAACTCCTCCTGCAATGTGTTCCACACTTCTTTGGCATTCTTAGCTCCCATAATTCTTGGGAAAATTGAATCAGTCACCGCTTGTTGCAAGGTGAACAACGCCTTTGAATTTTTCTGTTTTTTTTTCTTCAACTCTTTTTCTTGAGATGCATTAAGAGCTGAAGTATCCGCGAGAACAGTGAAGCCTTCTTCTACTATGTCCCATAAATCTTGAGATGAAAAATATGTTTCCATTTTAACATGCCAGAAATCATAATTTTCACCATTGAAGATAGGGACAGAAATAGTTGACGATTGAGTAGTGTTATCCATAACTTAGAAAATATATTATTGGAGTGGGTTAATAGTACAAAGGAAATTTTTGAAGTAGTTGGGAGGATTTTGAAATGGTAGGTAGGTAATATAAATACGCCCAATGTATGATCGAACGTAGCTATGATACCACTGTTGGTAGTTTATTAGATGATAGTTGATAGTTGATAGTTTTAGAGAATTGTTTTAGAAAGAAGGCTATGTCATTGATTTCTTGGATGATCCATTACAACATACCAATTGCCTATTTATAGGCTTAAGTCACCAACCTCTCAATGGTGGTGAATGTTTTTACATTACTTTAGGTCTTTTTAGAGTTTTCATGATAGATTAGTATCATGATAGTTCTAGATTTTTCTATCTTATACATACACTTATAGTTCTTGATTGTTCTACCATATTCATACACATTATAGTTCTAGATTATTCTACCATATTCATACACACTATAGTTCTAGGATATTCTACTATTTTCATACATATTATATTTAAGAATATTCTAAAAATTTGTAGCAATTTCAACAAACATGAAGGATTTAGTGGCCAAAAGGCATGATGTTTTGCAGATTCAGAGAGAGCAATCCAACCGTAAGATGGGATTCCGCGGTATATATATAGAAACAGACTTAAATAAGTTTAATAGGATTAAGTCAAATGTACATCAATACCAAAGAGGTGTAGTTGAGTCTAGTTCAATTGATTGAGGAGGGTGTAATTTATTGTAAACTCCTTAATTCCTTGTTGAGAAAAAAAGTCAAATGTACGTGGTGTGCAACCTCTCATCAATCTTTTCTTAATCATATGTAGCGCGTAAAAGAATTTGGAAAACAATAAATTTTTCATTACAATTGTAAAACATTAAATCCTAATCCCACTGGTGAGTCTTTCGTATTTGAATCCAATTTCAAGTTTCAACAATAAGGGTATAGCCTTACAGGCAGTCAGAACAGAAAATTTTATGAAATTAGAAATTTAATGATACTTTGCTAGAGTACTTACTAGGTAAGTGTTTGCAATTGTAGGCCTCATTCCCACTGTTGTATTGCTTTTGGGTCTGTTTTTCATTCCGGAGTCTCCTAGATTTATAAGAGGACAATATGCATATTAAGCACAATCAGCATAAGGCATTCTTAAACTGTGAATTTCATGATGCAGATAACATTAGTGTTAACATGATTCTAGTGTATTTATTCTGGCGTTTTGATAACACAACATTGTAATTTTGTGTTATATGTCCCAGGGGGTGCACCTTTCATGGTGAAGCAGTCCATGTCATTTTCAGGCATTGAGAACAAGTGCGATGAAGTACATGGAGAAGATGAGTTATCCGATGATGGGGTCTTCCAGTGTGGGGAGAAGAAGAAGAGGTTGAATTTGGAACAGGTGAAGGCCCTTGAGAAGAGTTCTGATCTGGCGAACAAGCTTTAGCCAGAAAGGAAACTGCAGTTAGCTAAGGCTTTGGGGTTGCAGCCAAGACAAGTTGCCATATGGTTTCAGAATAGAAGGGCCAGATGGAAAACCAAGCAATTGTAGAAGGAATATATGAAGTCCTCAACCAGCAGTTTGAAGCAGTCAAGGCTGATAATGATGTTCTTGAGGTTCAGAACCAGAAACTACAGGCAAAGGTAATAATTAATGATTTATATAATGGTTCTAGCTTGCTTTAAGCTAATTATTATCTGTTGTGCTCGGGTCAATCATTGAATTTTCCATGGTGATTTCTTTTTTTTATCAAAGTAATAAAGTTTTGGGAAAAATGGATAAATACGAACTTATTGTTCAGGATCTATTACTAAATTGTTGTTAAGTTATTGATCTTGATTCAGATATATATTCAATATTCATTAAATAAATAATTAGCCATTAATTTGTATATGGACCATGATTGCAGAATAAGGCTGCAATTCTAAAATTCGCTCTTTGAAAATAAAAGAATGGGGTTTTCTTATTCCTTTTACATTTTTTAATCTAAATTTAAATTTTGTTCTCTACATATTCTCGTTCTTGTCCTTGACTCGCAAGCTTTTATTCAATTTGTTATATTGTGAGTAGGAAGTTTCCCTATTTGTATATTGTTCTATACGAAATTTCAGTGTTGTCTTCTTTAATGGTTGTAAATTGAGATTTTTTATGTTGAAAGAAAAGAAAGCACACACTGGTTTGTTTGACTTTTGTTAGCTAGAAGAGGAACACCCTATTCCTTGTTTGAGTTTTGGTGCGTTTCATTTACTTCTAAAATTCCATTTCATTTTTTGTATTATTATGTACTATAACACATGTACTAGTGGCTTTTTAATAAAATGGTGGATTCCCACATTAATTAATTATTTACTTGATTTTAAGTTGGGCATTCTTGTGAAGAATATTTGTGTTACTGTCAGATCCCATATCTCCATCTTAGTACGTAGCAATTAATGTTTTTCTTTTTGTTTTCAATGTTCTTAACTTTTGCTATGACTTTGAGCAGGGCAATTTTTTTCCTTTGTATACTTTATTATATTGCAGAATATATATATATATATATATATATATATATATATATAATATTTACGTTAGGTTGAAGTAATAAAATATTAATATTGCTGAGTTATGGCACATGTGCCTCCTAAGTGGATTTCCAACTTTGTTGTGCATAATGGATCATGAATTTGGTCATGGAAATCAGTTATAGTTATAACTAGTTAAAAAAAATGACATTGGTTTCTTTAAAAATTGTGTTTCTAAGATGATTTTTAAATCATCTTTAAAGCTTCATGTTTTTAACATTTTTTAATAAAAAATACATCTGAAGACGATTTTTAAAACAACCGATGTAAAATTGATATTCTAAGATAGTTTAAAAATTGTTGTAGAAAATGTTTATTTTCTACAACAACAGATTCAAAGACAGTTGAAAACTATCGTAAAAGGTGTTAAAAAAATCGACTTTGAAAATCATTTTTGTATTTATGGTATCATAATTACTTACTTATTACCATTAGAACAGTTCAAAATACTTAAATAAAATCTAAAAATAAATTAGATCGCAAGCCCATGATTGGCACATTATTATTTCCCTTAGATCAAATGCATCTTGAGCTCTTCTTTCTCACTTTAGGCTTGAACTTATAGGTGTTGATTTCTCTTTCAAGCAACACCTACTTTTTTTTCCTTAGCTTTTGCCCTTGTTGTTGGCCCTCCTACCCCAATTAGATTCTTCCTCTCCTAAGATCTTTGTTTTCCCCTTGAAGACTTTCATTGATCTCCATCATTCATTCCTTCTTTGAGGAAATTCATCCTCAAATTAATCCTCCAATACCTACATTAAAAGAAATTTGGTTAGTCTCTTTAAATTTTCCATGAAGCTTATACTTACCTTCCATGTCATCGTTATAGGCTAAAAATGGGGGGTCAAACCTAATCCTCTCCCAAGTCGGCCTTCTAAGTAAAGGGGCTGCAGCAACGAGGCTCAATGAATCATTGTTGCCCTTCTTCCTTGGGTTAACACTCCCAATTTTCTGCAAAAGTGTTAGAACCACTAGACAAAATATCAATGTTAGTGTGTGCTTAAGAATTCATAGATTGCCTAGCTAGAACCAATCTTTTTCCCTCAGTTTCTTTTACAAACAAACTTTCTTTTCATCTCTCCTCCTCCTTTTTTTCTCCCCTCATGCTCACTTGCATTTCCTTCTTTCATGCCAATTCTCTCATTGTTTCCCTCATTTTCCTTTTCTTTTTCTTTTCTCTCTTGCTCTCATTTTTTTTCTATCCTCACATACCTCTCTTGGGGTTAAAGATACAAGAGTGAATTTACTATCATTGTGTACAAAGGAGAAGTTATTGGAATGACCATCATAAATAGTACATCTATCAAATTGCCATGGTCTCCCAAGAAGAATGTGACAAGTTTTCATGGGAATTGCATCACATAATATTTTATCTGCATATTTCCTTATGGAGAAATTAATCAAAACTTTTTGGTCCATGAGCAACTCTCCCTCTTCACTTAGCCATCGAAGCTTGTATGGCTTAGGATGTGCAGTAGTCTTTAGGTTGAGTTTGGCAACCATCCCTTTGCTTGCCACATTAGTGCAACTCCCACTATCAATGATAGAACAAACCTTCTCTTGAATGACACATCTAGTATGAAAGATATTTTCTCTTTGTCTTGTTCCTTTGTTATGGCTTGACCTCCCAAAAGTCTCCTTACCATTAACAAGTCTCCATCCATAGCATAGGCTTTGTACTCCACTTCTCCTTCATTTGTTGTTGGGGAATTTGGATATGAGTCACTAGAGATTCTTTCATTCTCCCTCAACACCATTATTTTCTTGTTTGGGAATTGAGACACTATGTGTCCATTTCCCAAACACTTGAAGCACTTGATGTTCCTACTCTTAGAAGAAGAAGATTCATTAGTAGAAGGAAACATGTTAGAGGTTTTAGAAGCCATACCTTCCTTGAGATGTGTAGGGGAGTCTTCCTTTGGTTACTTGTCCTTCCAAGTGGAAGGATTAGGGTTGGAAGACAATTTCTTTCATGCAATTTTTCTTTTGAGTTGTTGCTCAACCTTTATGGCTTAATGCAATAATTTTTCAGGTTCATCATAGTTTTCTAGCTCAACAACATCTCTTATTTCATGGTTTTAACCATGAAGGAAACATGCCATGGTAGCCTCCCTTTCTTCAACAACATTGGCCCTAATCATGGCTACCTCCATCTCTTTGAAGTACTCATCCACACTCCTACTTCCTTGGGTAATCCTTTGGAGTTTGTTGTGCAACTCCCTATGGTAGCATGAAGGTACAAATCTCCTTCTCATCAAACTTTTCATCTCCTCCCTAGTATCTATGGGGTAGTCCCTATTCCTTTCCCTCTCCTTTTCTACTTGGTCCCACCAAATTAAGGCATAGTCAGAAAATTCATGGGCTGCCACCTTTACCTTCCTCTCTTCATTACGCCGGGTGTAGAAAAATATTTGTTCAAGTTTGGTTTCCCACTCAAGATAGGCCTTAAGATCATTCTTTCCTTGGGAAGAAGGTACTTGGGTCTTTACTCCTCTAACTCTTATCTCCTTTCATCACTTCTATTCCTTCTACGTCTCATTTCATAACTTATTTCACTCCTCCCATATCTTCTTCTCCTCTCATGGTTTCTCTTACCCTTCCTTTATCTACCAAAATAATAGGAATCCCCATCCTCATGTGAGACCTCATGTTGAGACTCCCTCCTTTCTTTCTCATACTTTGTGTCAATCTCCCCCTAATCTTTTCTAACTCCCTTGTAAAGAAGTACATTAAGTTTTTGGTCCAAGGGATGGAAGTGTACTTTCTCCACTCATTTTTTTCGCAGAATTGGTAAAATTAATTTCAAAATTAAAAGGACATTGCCAATCTTTTCATGTATATACTCTCTTTAAAATGATTTCACTCATGTTTCCAACAAAAAATGGCTTATGATTTAATGAAAACACTATTTGTCTTTTACCATTCAGTTCCGTTTTATAAGTTCATAAATAGAACCTAAGCATGCATCAATTATCAAAAGCACATACAATTTGTCAACGACTCTTACCAAAGTTATCACTCAGAAGCCAAGAAAAAGGAAAACTTCTAGACAAAACTAAAAATAAATTTAAGAGACAAACAAGAAATGCTAATTAGAAAGAAGCTAAAAGTCAAAAAGGAATTGCAAGAAAGACAAAACAGAATAAATAAAAAGACAAAAGGAATGCATAATACATAATTTTGAAATGAAAAACAACACCAATATTATGAATTCCTTAATGGGAACAAACTTTAACTTCTTTAAGTGCAAGGGGCAATCCTTTCTCTTTCTTTTTTTGTTCTATTTTTTTCATGAATGCATTCTTTTGTCTTTTTTATCCTTTTTTTAAGAAACAAATTTATCCTCTCTTTTTTTAGCCCTACTTGTTTTGCACTTCTAACATATAATTATGACCAATAAAGCAAATAGGAATTATTATTCTTCAAACTAAGATGTTATTTAACATTTAATGACAGTATATGCAAGATTGCAAAAATTAATTGCGTAGAAAATAAGAGAATCAAACTACACAAAATACAGACAATTATGACTAAAATATGACACAAAATGACAATTAAGGACAAAGTGATGATAGAAAAAGAAAAAGACAGTTATGGCAAAATAATGATGATAAATGACACCATTATGATAATTGATGCCATGATCATGACAATTTAGAAATGGTGAATACAAGGAAAAACAAAAGACGAACACTACCAACTCTAGGATCTGGGATTTGATACCACACGATATGATCCTCGTAAGGAGTCATATTGTTTTTACGAATCGTCCTTGAGTTCGTTATCATGTTAGAGGAATAAAAGACAAATAGAAGCAAACGGATATTAGCGCAAAGATAAAGACTTTATATAGCAATTGCACAAGAATTAGAAAACATGGAAGTAAAGAAATAAGAACAAAAGATGGAAAAGAAGGAAGATGGCAAAAGACGCCCACACTCTATAAAGAGTGATAGGTCCTATGTAGATTCACCACAAAGGTATGAAAACCTTTGATAAGAACCAAGAAAGGTTCAATCCAAGAACCCTCAAAATGCACAGCTCTCAAACTCACAAAATGAGTGAAACTCAAATCTTATTCCAATCTGCCCAAAAGCAAGAGAGTACAAGACTATTTATAGGAATCAACTAGTGCCTCCCTCTTAATAAGGTTGATGGCTAAACATAATTTTAAAGAAATATAAACAAAGGTTCAAGCAAGTTTAAGAACCAAATTACAAAGTAAACCAAGTTGGGCTTTAGTATCATAACAACCCATTTAGTACAATTAGAAAATTCAAAATACTTAAACAAAATCTAAAAACAAATTAGATTGCAAGCTCATAGTTGGCACATTGTTATTCCTCTTAGATCAAATGCATCTTGGGTTCTTCTTTCTCACTTTAGGCTTGAGCTTGTAGGTGTTGATCTTTTCTTCAAGCAACATATCATTTCCTTTCTTAGCTTTTGCCCTTGTTGTTGGCCCTCCTAGTCCAATTAGATTCTTCCTCTCCTAAGATCTTCATTTTTCCCTTGAAGGCTTTCCTTGATCTCCATCAGTTTGTCCTGAAGATTTGGAGTTTTGAAGGATGATAAGCAAGATATTTTATTAGAAACCTTGACAAGTTGGTGACATGCATTCAATGTAATATTTAATACCTCACTGGGCATTTCCACCAATAGACAAAGACGAAGCTAAAGAAAATGGTCGATTAGAAACAACAATTACTTCTCCCTAAAGTTTATAAATACCTAAAGTTTTGAAGTGTTGAAGTTAGAGATCTGAACGAGCAATTTTTCTTAAACATTCAAATCTCTATGAAAGTTTTCTAAGGTATTCTCGATCTCCCAAAACACTTTGTAAGCCTCGAGAGTAATGATTGTAAGCTCAAGTTGTAATATCCTTCTGTTATGACAATTAAAATAGTTAGTGTGCACCTACCTTAAACAAATATGTTGATTTTTTGAATCCTAATGTGGCTTTGTAGCAAATAATACTTGGAAAGGCTAGTATAAAGACTACTTGGGTAAAGCTAGAAGTATCTTGTAAAAAGAATACTTGTATCTTGTGATAAGATAATGAAATTTGATGGGTTTGCCAAGAATTGCACATAGTCTCAGTTGTTGAGATGAACCAATATAAAACTTGTGTTTTTTATCGTTTTTTCCTTATCTATGCTTATCTAACCTTGAATTGTGGTTTCAAATAATTATTTTTTCTATACGATTTTGATAAACCTATCGTTTGTCTGTATACTTTTTTTATCCTTCAACCCTATCTTATAAGATGATATTTTCATTGTAAAAGGTTAGTGGAAAGTTTTAGAAAATACAATTTAACCCTTCTGCTTGTGTTTTTTTGCCATTACTTCCTCATAGATTACCATCAAATTTATCATTTTTGTCTCTTTGGTAGCTCTTTCACTTCCTCCCCAAGTGTTGTTAAACATTTTTTTTTATTCTGGGTTTAATTACTCACATGATTCGTATAATTACGCAAATTTTTTATTTTAGTCCATATACTTTAAAACTATCTTCTTTTAATCTTTTTATTTAGGGAATCTTCTTTTAATCTTTTTAGTCCTCGCCATATGGACTAAAAGAGATTAAAACAATGTGTAAAAATTAAAAGAGATTAAAAATTGTATGTGTAAAGACTAAAAGAAGACTTTTTAAATATAAAAATTAAAAGAAAAAGTTTGTAACTATGGAGGTCAAGGAGTAGTTAAACATTTATTATATTGTATGCTTATTAGAGAAAGATGGCATGCTAACTACCTCTAGAATTGGAGAAATTATTAAGTGGTCTTGAACCACCATCTAGTTTAGTGTCTTTACTCTTCACATGATATGAATCGAATATTATTAATTGTTCTCTTAAATTAAAATACTTAACTACGTATCACAAAAGTTAGACGACACCATAAACAAATGGTTGTTCATAATTATCTAATAATTTCTCCTAAAATTTGAAGTGAGTGAGATATTTTTAAACCAAAAGGTGAAAGAGTCACAAGTTAACATTTACTTAAAATAGTAAGTAAAATGATTTTCGGACAACTAAAGAGTGAACACATGCATCTTGAGAGAGATAGAGAAATGAGAGATATTGGTGATGTGTTTATTAATTAGGGTGTCCAAATATTATCGTTTATCACTCAAGCGTTAGTATCTTTTCTCCTAGAGCAAATTACATTAACATCTTCTAAAGTTTTTTTGAATCACACTTAATACCTCTCATTGTTTAATGTTTACAACTACTTTCCAAGAATGTAAGTGTAATATATAAGAGAATGATAGTGTAATGTTTTCAACCATTAAGGGGATTAGTATAATATATAAAGGATTGACAGTATAATATTTTCAAACATTAAAGGAGTCAATGTATAAATAGACACTACTAGAAAAAGTTGTTTTTACGATGTTGATTCTAAGTCGGTTGATAAAAATCCGTTTTAGAAAGAAACGCGATGACATTTTTGTAAATAAATACAATTATTCTAAGACAGTTTTGTAAAAATCGCCTTAGAAACTACCATTCTAAGACGGTTTTAGAAAAAACATCTTAAAACAAGTGTCTTTTTCTTTTATAAATAAATAAATAGAATAAAAGGTAGGGTTTCACAGTGTTGGAGTGGAGAAAGAGCATCGTGCAGCTTCAAGCCATTGATAGCCACAGCCATAGGTCGTATGCGCAGTTGCAAGTTAGTAACAAATCCAACAAATTCAAATTATGCGGGAAAAAAACCCAGCAAGTCCCTCGCTTTGAACAAAAACTCTGAACTCACTGCTTTCAAACTTCAAAGTAAGACCTAAACTCTATCTCATTCTACTTTCAGGTTTTCTACTAACCCACTTCTCTCGTTCTCTTCTTTTGGTTTAAAATTTGGTTTCTTCGTTTGTATTTCTTTCGTGTTTCTAATAATAATAATAATTAAAGTGCTTAATATTCGTGTATTTATATTTATAAATTGAGAAAATTAGATTGGTGTACTTTGTGTAGGATAAATCAAAATTTATGTTGCTTGCACACCTTCTGTTTGATAGTTTGAATCATTTTAATTTATGAAGAGAACTTTGAATCCTTTTATTTTCATTTGTTTAACAGATTTTTTTGAGATGAAAATTGAATTTTTTAATGATAATATTTTTATTATTTTTATTTTTAAAAAAATACATTTTAAGATGGTTATAAAAACCCCGTCTTAGAAGGATACCCTTCTAAGACGGTTTTTGAGAAAATCGTCTTAGAATCCTCAAATTTTTAACATTTTTTTCATTTTTAAAAAAGACATTCTAAGATGGTTCTCTGAAAAACTGTCTTAGAAAATGATTTTTCAGAACACCATCTTAGAATCTTCACTAATTTTCAATTTTTTTAAAAAAAATAATTCTAAGACGGTTCTTTTAAAAATCGTCTTAGAAAATGTACTTTCTAAGACGGTTCTTTTTCTAAGACGATTTTTTGTGAAACCGTCGTCGAAAGTCTTCGACTTTCAATAATATTGGTTTCAAAGACGGTTCAAAATCGTCTTCGAATATGCATTACAATCGTTGTAGAAGACCTTTTTTCTAGTAGTAAGAAGAAGAAAAAAAATATAGATGTTGTGTAATTGGAAAAAAAGTTCTCCAAGTGCGAATGTAAATTTGTTCTTTCTCTTACATGCTTTCCACCTTATCCACTTCATCTACTAAGACACCCTTTGCACAGTAAATGTCCTTGTTCTGTTGAGAAGAATGTGAAGAAGATAACGATTAGTATGGAATCATTGTGAATCTCTTTACATAATCCCTCATAATATATGCCTGACACCATGGCCGCAAGTCCCCCTCCCTTGCTTTTCTACACAACCACCAGCACCAACAACCAAAGCCAACAACACTTCATCCACACACACCTTATCCACTTGTTGAACGAACCCACCACTATCTCTATGCTTCATCTCAAGAAAATTCATGCTCAAATGTTTTGCACAGTTAACACCAACCTCCCAAAAGCTCTCTTTCTCTACACCAAAATTCTTCAACGCTACTCCTTTTTGCAGGCCAATCTCACCTACGCCACTCGCGTGTTTCGCCACTTTCCTAACCCCAATTCCTATATGTGGAACACTCTCATCAGAGCCCATGCAAGAAGCACCAACACCAAACACAAGCACCACAAGGCCATGGAGCTCTACAAAGTAATGATGAATGTGGAAGAGAAAACCGCAGTTCCCGATAACCATACGTTCCATTTTGTTCTGAAGGCGTGTGCTTACACGTTTTCTCTCTGTGAAGGAAAACAAGTGCATGCCCACGTTTTGAAACATGGGTTTGTGTCGAATACACACGTTGTAACAGTTTGGTTCATTTTTATGCGACATGGGGATGCCTAAACTTGGCAAAGAAAATATTTCATAAGATGAGTGAGAGAAATGAGGTTTCATGGAATATCATGATTGATTCTTATGCTAAAGGTGGAATCTTTGACACTGCCTTGAGAATGTTTGGTGAGATGCAAAAGGTGCATGACCTTGATGGGTATACAATGCAGAGTGTTATAAGTGCTTGTGCTGGTTTGGGTGCTTTCTCTTTGGGTTTGTAGGTTCATGCTTATATTTTGAAAAAATGTGACAAGAATGTGGTTGATGATGTTTTGGTCAATACTTGTTAGGTGGATATGTATTGCAAATGTGAGTAGTTGGAAATTGCAAAACAAGTCTTTGAAAGCATGGCTTATAGGGATGTGAATTCATGGAATTCAATGATATTGGATTTTGCAATGCACGGTGAGGCTGAGGCTGCATTGGACTATTATGTCAGAATGGTGAAGGTGGAGAAACTTGTGCCTAATTCAATCACTTTTGTTGATGTCTTGAGTGCATGTAACCATAGGGGAATGGTTGATAAAGGGATTGTGCATTTTGACATGATGACTAAGGAGTACAATGTGGAACCAAAATTGGAGCATTATGGTTGCCTTGTTGACCTTTTTGCTCGAGCCGGGCGCATCGACGAGGCTCTAAACTTGGTATCAGAAATGCCAATCAAACCAGATGCTGTAATCTGGAGGAGTCTTTTGGATGCTTGTTGCAAGCAACATGCTAGTGTTGAGCTAAGTGAAGAAATGGCAAAGCAAGTCTTTGAGTCAGAGGGGAGTGTGTGTAGTGGTGGTATTTATGTGCTTTTGTTGAAAGTGTATGCTTCTGCTTGTAGGTGGAATAATGTAGGATTGCTCAGAAAACTAATGAGTGAAAAGGGTGTGACTAAAGATTCTGGTTGCAATCCAATAGAAATAGATGGAGAGGTTCATGAATTTGTTGCTGGTGACACCACTGATCCACAAAGTGAAAATGTATACAAGTTTGTGAATGAAATTGAGAAGTTAGAATCAATAGGGTATTTACCTGACTACTTAGGGGCACCTATGGTTGATGAGATTAATGATGGAAAACAGAATACTCTGAGGGTGCATAGTGAGAGACTAGCCATAGCTTTTGGTATCTTAAACTCAATCTGGCGTGCCAATTAGAGTGTTTAAGAACCTTAGGATGTGTCATGATTGCCACGAGGTTATTAAATTGATCTCCAGGATTTACAATGTGGAGATAATTGTAAGAGATCGTGCTCGATTCCATGACTTTAAAGATGGAATATGTTCTTGTATGGATTATTGGTGATAGATGCTTGTGTTGAAGGTAATGATGCATGTGTAGTTGAAAAATCTGATGTGAACCGTGGATACAAAACGACATTCTAGGACTGGGAAGATACAATTCATTCCGATGTCTAAAAGAGGAATATATACAATACAAAAAGTTAAATTCAAAACGTACATGATAACTTATATAATTATCTCTATTTCTCACCTACTTTTTTATTGGTATAAACCTATTCTAAAACTATACTCCAAAATCAAAAGGTTGTGGGAACAAATGAAAAGTAAACAAGAGATAGTAAGAAAAAAAGATAATAATTAGACTTTCATACTCTAAACAATAATTGTTTTAGGAAAAAAATAGAAGACTAAAATAACTAAAAAAAAGGGAATGGAGGGAGTAAATATAATTACACACTGTATCAATTGTTTCATGTTGAAATAATGGATATAACGACGTCACATGTTAGTGCAATTTTGAACATGCTGTTTGTAGATCCACGAGTGTCCGAGCGCATCTTTCGGAATTGCGCAGCTATTTTTCTTTATTTGCCGAGATCACACCATGTTTAAAAGAAAACAATTTTTTTTAAATCAAATAAAATTATTATTGAGGATAAAAAAATTTCTCCAAATATTTAATATAACTGCATGTCCATCCAAGACGCTTCCCACTTTCATGCCCTTTGAAATGGAATCATTTCACAATGATTTAAGCCAACGACCTGATACTATACTGGTGAAACATGATCCCCTGCCAACAACCACATGGACCTAAAGACACAAATTCAATAAGTGAACAGAACTTTACATAGAATTTAATTCTAACAGGGTACTGCATTATAATTACCTATATATCATGGCTTGTGACCCTTTCTCATCTTCTCCATTTTATTTATCCTATGAATTGTATCAGGTTTCCAACTCAGCCCGATGTTCATGGAGATAATTGGTCACGCCCGTCTACCCTTTCATGATTATAAAATTGAATCGTTCTGTACTATCGAATTTTTTTAACAATCCTTTTGTTTTCTTACAACAATTTTTTTAATAATTCTATGAGTAGTTATTTGATGCGATCGGATTACGTGCAGTACACCAACAAATTCTTGACAAGTATTAATCCTGGCAATTACGCATTAACTACCTTAATCATATCAAGCGTTTATGAATCTAGTACAATTATCAACAACCCCTAAAATTATCTCAAATGCTTAGCAATATATACCCCTCTAGACAAAAATATAAGTGAAGAATTATTTAAATTTATTTTATATGCACATCTTGTTTGTGCAAGATTTTTATTTGTGTAAATATTAATTTTTGTTCAAATATATAGAAGGCGGATAAATTTGTTCTTGAAAGATGAAAATTGGGTAATTCGTGTTACTTTTGTCCCTTAAAGTGTAATTTGCTGACAAATGCGTCTCTGAAATATGAAAATACAAACTTAAGTACTTGAAAGTGTAAAAAGTGCGACAAATATATCCGGCCGTTAACTTCCGTTTATCACCGTTAAAAAAATAACCTACGTGGCACGGAGAGACAAATTTGTCACTGAAATGATTGTCAACGTGAATTACCAACATAGGGGCATATTTGTAATAATATTTTTTTTGGACTTTTCGTCTTCTCACTCTGTTGACAAATGCATCCCCGAAAGATGAAAATACAAAATTTAGTCCCCGAAAGTATAAAAAGTGCGACAAATATATTCGGACATTAATAATAGATTGTGACTAATTACTACTACTACTACTACTATTACTACTACTATTATTATTATTATTATTATTATTATTATTATTATTATTATTATTATTATTATTATTATTATTATTATTATTATTATTTATTTGTAATTTACTGCTTCTATTCGTTTAGTACTTATGCAATATATTTTTTAAATTTTCTTTTAATATATATATTTTTATTATTTTGATTCCTTGTCAAACATTAATCTTTGCTATTAAAAAAATCTTTATCTTATATCTTACAATTTTATCAAATTTCTACTAAATTTCTCGCTTTTAATCTTTAAAATTATTCTATATCTCAATTCCAACTTAAGTACCCTTATATTTAAATTGAAAATAATATGTCAAGAATTTTGAGTAGAAAAAACACAACCGGCCACGGGACCAAATTTATTTATTTTTAAAAAAGAATTTAATCAACTATTTTTTTTATAAAAAAAAAAAGTCTCACAAAATTTAAACTAGATAAAGCTAAAGCGGAATTATAAATTTTTTTCCTTAATCAATAAAATGTATATATATACCTCAAATATGAAAGAATCATTTGGATAAATCTTATGGGCTTCCACTCAAGACAATACTTATTATACATAATATGAATGAAATGAAAACAGTTACTAACAAATAAAGAACCCAAATAAATTTAAATAAAAAAATACAATAATGCTCAAATTAATACAGAGGTTAACTTCAAAAAAAAAAAAAACTAATACAAAGGTTTATTCTTTGCCTTTGGAACGTAGAGTTGTATTTCTCGGTGATTTAAGGGCTGAAGCGACCTTGCATTTTATTTGACATAATGTGGTAGAATACGTAATAGAGATTAATAATTAATTAAAGAAACAAAAATTTCAAAAAAATAAAAGGCTTTTATTTTTTAAAATGGTAACATTAATAATTAATTAAAGAAACAAAAATTTCAAAAAATAAAAGGCTTTTATTTTTTAAAATGGTAACTCAATTTTTTTATATCATCAAACTAAAGAAATTTATTTTATTTTGGAAAATAAGTAGTTATATTGATTAATTAAAAAATTAAAAATTTTATAGATGGATAAATAGATAGATAATCAAAATATAAGAGTTCAAATCTTAAGTTATATTTTACTGTTTTTTTAATTCTTTTTTTCCTAACTTCTCTCCTATACAATTCATTATTAACGTCCAGATATATTTGTCGCACTTTTTATACTTTTGGGGACTAAATTTTGCATTTTCATCTTTCAGGGACGCATTTGTCAGCGGAGTGGAAAGAAGAAAAGTCAAAAAAATATAATGACAAATATATCTCTATGCTGGCAATCCACATTGGCAATTATTTCAATGACAAATTTATCCCTCCGTGTCACGTAGGCTATTTTATTAACGATGACGAACAAAAGTTAACGGCCGGATATATTTGTCACACTTTTTACACTTTCAGAGACTAAATTTTGTATTTTCATCTTTCAAGGATGCATTTTTCAGAGAATTACACATTGAGGAACAAAAATGATTATTTACTCGATGAAAATTCAAATTATTATCCCCAAAAGTGAAAAAAGTGTGACAAATTCATTCATATGTCAATTTCCATTGTTACCGTTAAATGAAAGAGCTATCATAACACATTCAGGAACAAATTTGTCAGCGCTCTAACGAAAACAACTATTTACCCAAAATATAATTTAATTTTCATCTTTCTTCTTTTTTGATCATTGCAAACATAGCATTACAATAAAAACTTAAAAAATAGGAAAACAAACATAAATTAGAACAAAAATAATAATAAGTATAATATTGATTAATAAGCATAATATGTTGCTCTAAAATTTTTATTGTGATAACATTAGGTAGTGACAAAATCAAGTTGAGTTTCATTTTTTTGTAAAAATTAACTTAATGGTTGTGCATTTTTTGTCTGAGTCATATTTTGGATAAGGTACTGTCACATTAGAAATTTCAGAGCAATAGATAAATTATCTTTATTAATCAATATTATGCTTATTATTATGTTTGTTCTAACTTATGTTTGTTGTCTTATCTTTTTTAAGTCTTTATTCTAATGTCATACTTGTAACAATTAAAAAGTAAGAGAAATATCAAGATTAAATTATATTTTAAGTAAATAATAATTTTCATTCGTGAATATGTAGAGCATTAACAAATTCGTCTCTTCATTAATTGTAACGGATAAAAATTAATGAATGAATATATTTATCACACTTTTTCACTTTCGAGAACTAAAATTTAAATTTTCATCTTTGGGAACAAATTTTTTCAGCACACTATAGAAACGAAAATCACTATTTACATTTTTGCTTTTCAGCCGGGAAATGATAACATCTCCATGAAATGATTGAAAACATCAGCCTCGCGAATCTAAATGCTATGTATTCGATGCATTTGGATTATATATTTGTTCACCCCTTTGAATCAAAGTATATATTGGTTTTTTTTTCTCTTGTTTCCAGCAGAGCAAAATGACTAATGCTCATTGGATCATATGGACAAATAACATGAAGCTTATTGCGTCAATACAATATTAATTTTACCATACTGTGATGATCTACAGGAAAGTAAAGGAAACAAGAAAAGAGGACCGGAACTATAAGTACTATCGTCGGATTCAAAAACAGGAAGTAAAGGAAACGTTGAAAAGAATGAGTAATGGTAAGGCGGTGGGGCCAGACAACATACCTATTGAAGTGTGGAAAACTCTTGGAGATAGAGGTCTTGAGTGGCTCACCGAACTCTTTAACGAAATTATGAGGTCAAAACGCATGCCGGAGGAATGGAGGAGAAGCACGTTAGTGCCAATCTATAAGAACAAGGGGGATATACAAAATTGTGCAAATTATAGGGGAATCAAGCTCATGAGTCATACCATGAAATTATGGGAAAGAGTGATCGAACGGAGATTAAGAAAGGAGACTCAAGTTACTGAGAATCAATTTGGTTTCATGCCGGGAAGGTCGACCATGGAAGCGATTTATTTATTACGGCGGGTGATGGAGCAATATCGCATGGCCCAACAAGACTTGCACTTGATTTTTATTGACTTGGAGAAAGCGTATGATAGAGTGCCTAGAGAGATTTTGTGGAAAGCTCTAGAGAAGAAAGGGGTTAGGGTTGCATATATTCGAGCTATCCAAGATATGTATGATAGGGTATCGACTAGTGTTAGGACACAGGGTGGAGAGTCAGACGATTTTCCCATCACAATTGGTTTACATCAAGGGTCAACCCTTAGCCCCTACCTTTTTACCTTAATTCTGGATGTCCTCACGGAACAAATCCAAGAGATAGCGCCGAGATGCATGCTTTTTGCAGATGACATAGTCCTCCTTGGAGAGTCGAGGGAGGAGTTGAATGAGAGGTTGGAAACTTGGAGACGAGCTCTAGAAACACATGGCTTTCGCCTAAGCAGAAGCAAATCGGAGTATATGGAATGTAAGTTCAACAAAAGAAGGAGGGTTTCTAACTCAGAGGTGAAAATAGGAGACCATACTATCCCTCAAGTCACACGGTTTAAATATCTTGGGTCTGTAATACAGGATGATGGGGAAATTGAAGGGGATGTGAATCATCGCATTCAAGCAGGATGGATGAAATGGAGAAAAGCATCGGGGGTGTTATGTGATGCAAAGGTACCAATCAAGCTAAAGGGAAAGTTTTATCGGACTGCGGTAAGACCGGCGATTTTGTACGGAACAGAATGTTGGGCAGTCAAGAGCCAACATGAGAATAAAGTAGGTGTAGCGGAGATGAGGATGTTGCGGTGGATGTGTGGTAAGACTCGACAGGATAAAATTAGAAACGAAGCTATTAGAGAGAGGGTTGGAGTAGCGCCTATTGTAGAGAAGATGGTGGAAAATAGACTTAGGTGGTTTGGGCATGTAGAGAGAAGACCGGTAGACTCTGTAGTGAGGAGAGTAGACCAGATGGAGAGAAGACAAACAATTCGAGGCAGAGGAAGACCCAAAAAGACTATAAGAGAGGTTATCAAAAAGGATCTCGAAATTAATGGTTTGGATAGAAGTATGGTACTTGATAGAACATTATGGCGGAAGTTGATCCATGTAGCCGACCCCACCTAGTGGGATAAGGCGTTGTTGTTGTTGTTGTATACTGTGATGATCTACAAGGTGCAAACTGGAAAGGTCACTTGCGGTTTTTCCACATTTGAATATGAATTTCATTCCAAACAGCAAATACAAACTAATGAGGCAAAAATTATATCTGATTAAAAAATGCTTCAAATTCCTTAAAGTTATATATGACTGAAAAAATATACCTCTACTTTTCTGATAAAAGTTGTCTATACAAATGATACATCTTAAAAAAACATGAAAAACAGAAAAATACCAAAAAGAGCAAGAAACAACAAATATCTGAATCCACATGATACAGGATTAAAGCTACAGCGCTAATAAATAGGAAGTCCAACAAAGACTTCCATCTCCATCAGAATCATCTACAACCCTTCAACGCCACTTAATAGAGGATATTGCTGATACGACCCTTACCAGGGAAACTTTAAGGTATCGCCATTGGACCTTGATGAATTCTGCCTTATAAATGCAATGGATCACTTGAAACAGGTGGAACTTTGCAACATATTCTTAAATGTTATCACATAAAATTCGAAACACGCTTGAATCACAAGTTGCATTTCAGTAGATTCAATTCAAGACTCCAACAATAATCTAACTTGTCATAGTATACCTTGCTCCTCAAATTCTCTTGCCACTGAAAAACCAGAACAAAAACCAAATGTTAGTTCAACAGGATAACATTTAAGGGATAACATTTAAGACAAATCGAACCTAAAGGTGAGGAGGAAGAAACTGAAGGGAACATAGTTAGATTACGGACTCAAATGGTGGAGCTTTTGGTACCTACTCATTTTAGGATTCAATATACCTTGTAGTTTTTTTATTTTAGAGAAATATCTTATAGGTTATAGCACACAAATTTAGTTGGAAAAAAAAACGTAGTGGAAGAATAGCTTAGCTAAAAATCTAGTTTAAACAAATTTCAATACCAAAAAATTATTTCTCAACTTCTTGATCTGTATTCAGACAAAAAAGCTGTCAAATATACAGGTTTCAAACGATAACAAGTCTAGAAAATTGCCACATTCAAAGGCAAAAATCTAGGAATATCAATTTGATATTTTTATATCCTAAATTTTAGCACAAACGGTTAAATGAATTCCCCATAAAATTCATTCTTTGACCTCAGCTAACACTTCATCAAATTTTGTAGCATAACAAGCACTATGATGCGTGTAAAACAGTAGACTCAGCATTGACGAGAAAAACATTTGACAAGGGGAAAAACTCACCTTTAGACGAGGGAAGAACCAAAACAACCTGCATGGTGACATTGTTTGGAGGAAGCTGCAAGCGAAGAGGGTAGAGTTTTCCATTCAAAGGACTTCGAGTGCACACAATAACTCCCTCAAGTCCCGTTTCTTCCTCAAACTTCCGAGCCAACTGCTCAACCCCATTCCCTTTGAAATTCAAAGAATAACCCTGCACATTCTCATCATCCACATCCCCATTATCTTCTGCAACATGGTAGTATATAGTCCTCCCCTCCACCTTTGGCGGCGAACTCACATTCGAATCTGTTGACTACAAACCCAACCAAACCAAAAGAATAAGAGTTTCATTTTAATGCATTGTCACACTAAGTTAGATTGTCAAGAACCTAACAATTAACATTTGTCTATTAAAAAAAATGTCAACAACTTAATAAATGAGTAATTATTACTTAAGTCAATAATTTTCAACTATATATCAATCCATAATTAGATAATATTATAAAAATTATGTATGATGTCAGTTCAACAATTTTTAAGGAGGGGTAATAGTAACACTCTTTCTAACACACTCAAAAGAGAGTATGGGTATTATAAAGTGTGTTTGTAGCATTTCTCATTTTTAAGTATACAACAATTCATGATTAAGACACAGTATTTTAGTGCATGTTTAAATTCATATTGGATTATCCAAAATTACATTGAAATACCAACATGACTTTAGTTAAATGTTCACATGTTTGATTTTATGTTAAAGAATCAATTTTAGGTTCAAATTTTTCTTTTATCTATAAGAATCAAAGGCAGGTAAATAACATGGAGTTTACAATAATTTCCGCACCTTGCTCAATCAACTAAACTGGACTCTTTGATTCTAAATTCAAAATTGATCTTGACATAAAGCAGCTTTAGTAACTTATGTGTTGAATCAAAAATTTATATTGGGCTTTCCTATTAACTTATTTTTAGATTAAAATCATCCAAATATAAATCGCATCCCTTCAAAATCAAGATTTCAAGATCAGTTCAATTAAAATCAATTTTACATTTCATCACCCAAATGCACACTACAGTCGGATGAACAATTTTCAATTATATGTAAATCCATGTTCAAACAATAATCATGTTAGTCAATGCCAATAGTTCTATTTTCTACGACCCAACTCAAATTCACTCACGATTCCACAAAAAAAAAAAAAAAAAATGAAACGATCAACTAGAAGCATCCTTTTACAAAAAGCGTCAAAGATTTAAAAAAAACAAAGGAATACATACCTCTTGTCTGGAGAAGGTGGTAGATTTGATGTTAACAGCAGAAGGAGTATTGGACTCAAAATCAAGCGAATCGGAATGCGGAATCGGAGGCGGAGCAGGGAACACCACATGAATCTCGAGAACATCCACATCCCAGAGGATCCAATCCTGTGTAGTGGTCCTATGCGGGATATCGTGCGTCACGGAGTTCCTCCAAGGTGGAACCCCCCCGTTGGCTCTGAGAAAGTTCCCGTAACGGGTCTTGAGCTTGACCTGCGCGCCGTCGCGAACGGGCTCCCACTCGACGGAGGAGTCGAGCCGCCGAGGCACGCTCTGCACCACCTTGCGGCCCGTGACGCCGAGGAGCAGCGGCTGGTTGGACGCCGTCAGGTATTTTCCGTAACAGCTCTTGAGTCTGATGATGTTGTCGAACTCCGGAATGAGCTCCACCGTCCACTTGGCGTTGCGGGAGGATCCGTTGCGGTCCTGCGTGACGGACTCCTCGTCCTCGTCGGCCAGGAGGTACTTGTCGTGGTGGCTGCGGAGGCGCACCGCCTTCGCGCGGTGGAAGAGCTCCATGCCGGAACGGAACGTGGTGGCGGCGGTGTTGGAACTTGTTGTTGTCTGCATAATAACAACGTTGGAGGGTTTAGTTAGTTGATTTTGTTCGATTTGGGACTGTGTTTTGGGGGCTTAGGAGAGACAGGGTGATTGACTTATTGTTGGTTCGTTACTTCGTTCGGATCAGAGATTAAAAAGTAAGCAAGTGACTTGGGTTTGGTTTGGGGTATTTGTATGTAAGAAAAGGAACTTTGGAACACGAAAAAAATATCTATATGACGATTTTTTGGTTGGATTACAAGAATTGGTGGGATTTTTTTTATTGGCATAAATGTTAATTTTATTAAAAATATTAGTGTGATAATTTAAATTTACAATTTTCTTTTTCTTTTTTTCTTCTTTTATTCTTAAATTCTTGTTTTGCAAGCTCTCCAACCTAAACTTCAAGATTTTTAATAGAAGTATCAATGTTCTTATGATATATGATGGGCATATGCATAAACTGAGTTAGAGTATCTTCTATTTTTAACATTTTATTAGATTGAACTTATTGTTATTGTTGTGGTGGAGCCCTATTTGAAGGACCTACATAAGAGTTTTTAGAAGGACCTACAAAAGAAGGGTTAGAGGGACCAAAATATGCATTATTATTTTGTTGCCTTCGGCCATAAGGCTGATTTGAACCTTGATCACCTCTTTAGCCTTGATAATTTCCTTGAAAACTTTGTTGAGGTTTGCCTTGATTCTACAAATAATGGGCCTCCTCCCCATGTTGGCAATCACCAAGTGCTGAGCAGTGGTCATTCTGATGGTCACCACCACAAAAATCACATCTAAGAATTTGATGAACTTGATGAGCTTGGTGCATTTTTGTGATCCATCTTGCTAAAATTATCGAGGAAGTTGGCCAATCTATTTTGTTAAGGCCTCTATTTGCTGAGTCAAGAGTTTGTTTTAAGCTAGAATTGCATTATGAGTATCCAACTCCATTATACCTTTCCTTTGAATCGGAGCCTTATCATGGTGACTTTGATAATCACCAGTTGCTATGGAGTCAATGATTACAATTGCTTCCCCAGGGCTCTTGGAAATCATAGTACCTTCAATTAAGGCATCAGGAATCATCTTTGTTTGAGGTCTGAAACCACTATAGAAAATATGTAGTTGTGCAACATCATCAAAATCATGGTTTAGGCATCTCCTTAGTAAAGATTTGAATCACTCCCATGTTTCACAGAGAGGTTCATCAGACCCTTGGAAAAAAGTAGCAATGGCTGACTTTGCACTAATGAATCTGGACGGAGGAATGAATCTTGCAATGAACTTTTCCTCCATATCTTCCCGAGTGTTGAGACTTTTGTTTGGATGTGATAAGAGCCATGTCCATGCTTTACCTATCAAGGAGAACGGAAAAGCTCTAAGATAGATAGCTTCAACATCTTCATCAAAGGCTCCCATGGTACTGCATAACTCCATGAAGGTAGACAAATGTGTGTATGAATCTTCATGACCCATTCTAGCAAAAGGATGTGAACCAATCGAACTGAGCAATGTTGGCTTAAACTCCACAACCTTGTTGGTGAAAGGAGGAATGACTATGTTGTTGAAATGCTTTGGTCCTTGTTGATAAGCATAGTCACCAAGAGTCCTCCTTGGTGGTTTATTGCCTTCTCCATCTCTATCAGCCATATTATCAATTACAAGTGGCTTTTCGATTGAGGGAGAATCAATAGAAGAAGATTCACCCGGTGGCTTAGTTGTTGCTTGTTTCTTTTTCTTCTTGTTCTTCCTTTTCAGTCTTGGCAATTTCCGAATCAAATAGCAATTTATCTATAGGAACTTTACCTTGCATAAAGGACAAAGACCAAACTACAATAAACCGTAAGCATCAAGGTTAGCGAAAACAAAATATAAAAGGAGATAATTTATACAAAATCAAAATAAGAAAACAACAAAAGTAAGAAAAATGACCTATAAACTGAAAAATAAAATCTGAAAGAACTAAGTGAGCGACTCAAATCCCCGACAATGGCGCCAGAAACTTGTTAGACTTTTGGCAAGCGTACCAATGTCATCGCAGGTTACAAATTTTATAAATGAGATCATCTCCATAGGGACTTAAGTTACATAGTTTCTCCAGATAAAAGAAAACAATTCAATAGATATATACAAAGGATTCGATCGAAATTTCATGGGTTTAATGAAAGAAAGGTAAATAGCATAAAAGTCATAAACATGTAAAATTAAGAAAACGAATAAAATGGATTTAATTAATTCAAGAAAAGCATAGGATTGGATTTCATCCTTCATATCTTCAGTATCTAAATGAAATTAATACATACGAATCATTTTCCAACATCCCTGATGCACACGTTAGATCATCCCGAATCGATTCCTTGCATTTGAGAATCCTAAGAATATTTATCAAATATCGATTCCTCGCATATGAAATAAATATTCCAACATTACAATCATAATCTCGTGCTATTAGCAATCAAAACGTTATGCTCTATTTCTAGCAAGGTAGCGTAAAGAGTGAATTCATCTAGTTCAGATTCTAAGAGTACTTTCTAGTCAAACTTAAAATTCAATTTCATGAAACTAGTGATCAAATAGAATCAAGCATTAAGAACATAATGAAATCACCAATAATGAGTAGAAAATATTCATATATATATATATATATATATATATATATATATATATATATATATATATATATATATATATATATATATATATATATATATATCAAAATAGTTACATTAGGGTATGAAGATTACATCCAATCCTGCAAAGAAACTAGCTGCTCATGGTATTGAGTACAAGATCAACAGATGAAATGATAAAGGATGCATTCCACGATCACTTCGATGTCGATCTCTGCAGCTCCAACTTGGTTTCTTCTTTGCTTTCTCTCTTCCTCGTGTTATCTCCCCACCTTCTTCTCTGGTTTTTCTGCTACTTTCCCACTTTTAACTTTTGTTCGAGCTTTTGATCTAGTCAGTGATAGTAAAACTTGCCCAGGTGAGTTTCAAGAGGATATCTTCAAGCTGAAGGAATTTCACTCGCCTAGGCGAGTTCATCACCCTTAAACTCCCCTGTTCTGTGGGCAGGCTCGCCCAAGCAAGCTCTGATTAGCCCAAGTGAGTGACAGAGGACTTCATCTCTTCAAAATGGCCCTCGGCACTCTTCAGTTTGGCTCTATTTTTTTTTTCCAACAAATGACCATAAGAGCATAAGAGAGGCATGGATAAATCTTCCATATTATAAACAAAAACATTTATAAATATACAATATATAAAATAACTAGAATTAAGGGAAGTTTATAAGAAAACTATTAAAATCAAAAGATAAGTACTAACATTCTAATCTCAAAAATAACACACTTATCAATTTGTGAGTTGCATAATTGGAGTTCTCAGAATAGCATTCAAATCTCTCGTGTTGAATAATTGACTAATCAACTCCATAATCCTCCATGCTTGCTTTCTTAACATTGCCATATTAAAAGCAAATAGATTTCCAAAACTCAATCCACCTTTGTCCTTCATAACACATAATTTGTCCCACGCCCATCCAATTGACCCCTTTACTTCCCCTCCTTCCTAAACTACACTAATATGAATTCATCATCTTTTGCGACTCCTACCCCAAAGATTAAGGTATCTAGAAAATACTCTTACGGTACGTAGTGATAGCTTGTACCACTGACTTAATAAGAACTTCTCTTCCAACCATAAGCATCACCTTACCACTCCAAGAATTAATCTTCTGCCACACTCTATCTTTTATAAAATTAAATATAATTTTTCTATTCTTGCCTACAACAAAAGAGAATCCCAAATATTTGTCACCACCTCCTCCTTTGCTCACTGCCACAATAGGAGTAATCACAGACTTCACTGTAGGCTCAACATTTTTGCTATAAGCAATTTTTGACTTGTGTAAATTAATAAACTCATCCGAGGCCGCTTCATACTCTTGGGCAATTCTCCTCATCACCATAGCCTCTCTTTCATTAAATATATATATATATATATATATATATATATATATATATATATATATATATATATATATATATATATATATATATATATATATATATATTAGATTTGAGTTGTTTTCTATCTAGATATGCCTTCTTTCTTAGACAATTATCGTGCTCTTGTTTGTCCCTTTTTGGGAGTTTTTTTTTCTGTTTTAGTGGTTTTGTATGAGGCTATTTGTTGCTCACTTGCTCCTTTTATTTCTACTCCTTTAAAGGTATTGCAATATTCAAATCTACTTTAAGAGGCAATGAGACACAATCTTGAAGTTGTTATTGGCGTCAGTTTTTATTAGAAACCATATGTTTATAGTAACAAATAATATTCAAGTGAGGGAAAAAATTTCTTAAATTTCTACTTTAAAATAGAATGAAGTTGTATTAGTTTATTTATATTAGATCATATATTTCAAGTTTAATTTTTAAGTATCACTAAAGTATTAGTCGATCTACACATCAAGTTTCTTGGCTCATGAGCTTGCTTGATTTTTTTATACTTATATTTTGGGAAAATATGGAATATTTATGTCTTCGTACGCTTGTAGGATATCTCGTTACCTAACTAAATATAGGATTAAGAATTGGTTTTTTTCTTCGCACCTAACGCCGAGATTCAACTGACAGCACAGCTCAAGGAAAAAATTATTTACTATCTATCATGGTGGGAAGGTAGAAAATTCCATATTTAACTGTTCTTAAATGGAGGAACACACTTAGCACTATACTGTACCTTTATGGGAACATATTTCCTTGACGAAAAATCAATTATTTCTTTTCATTTCCCTCTTGCAATTGATTGCATCAATTACTATTTTTTAGATTTCATATTATTGGTATCGTGGCTTTAGTTTTTTCCTTGTTTGTTTTTGTCTTTATTTTTCATACTCATAAAAAAAGTCAAATATATAAAGCATGTTATTATTATTATTATTAATAAAAATTAAGTACAGTATAATATTTTTATCTAGTATTATAATAAAAAAAAGCGTGTAACTCTTTTATTGAGAAAACAAAAATTAAATTAAAAAAACATGCATTTTTTGTCATAATCACTATTAAATTGTCATAATAAATTAATTGACCTCTTTCCAAGATTCAGAAACACACTACTAGAAAGGGCGTCTAAATTTTTTGTTAGTCCATATGTTATTGTTTACTCGTTAGCAAGGGCGTCTAAATTTTTTGTTAGTCCATACTACATCATAGCATTCCTAATTGTATTTTTCCTGTAATTTTAATGAAATGAAATACCTATCTTGCAGTAAAAAAAAATTGTCATATAAATTTCAAAAACGTAATGGGGTATTCTAATTCCAAAAGAGTAGAGTACCAAATTAGTCTACTTGATGTGGCACGTTAAGTGCCACCTGAACGCACACATGAAATTTCCACATCAGTTTCTTCTACTTGTCACGTAAGGAGGGACTAAATTGACATTAAATGGACTAAACTGACATAATTTAGGTGATCATCTTTTTTTCCAAAATATTAAAACCCTAACGACTACTTTAACATTCTCGCTTTCATTCCATTTTTCCTCATTTAGGCGATCCTTAATTAAGATACAAATTCAAAATTACCTATTTAAGTTGCTCCAACGTCAATGTCTTCATCAACCCACGAAAAGAAATTACATCAATCTGCATCTTGCTGCACAACACAAAATACCCGTGTTCAATCTTGCACAAAAATTAAAATACAAAAAACACCATTAACATTACTTACTTGTGGTAATGGACAAGCATAAAGCAGTCCCCCATTATTCTTTGTCGTCCTTGTTGTTCGAATGGTAGCTCTTCTACGACAATAACAAAGACGGTTTGACGTGACATTCCCCCTTGTGCTTGAATTAGCAGACATGGTAGACCACAAAATAATAGAAGAGGAACTACAAAGATGGAGAAAGATGAATAGGAGAAGAATAAGAATTGGATGAGAGTATGAGTAGGAGGAAAAATGGAATGAAAGCGTGAATGTTAAAGTAGCCGTTAGGGTTTTAACATTTTGGGGAAAAAATGATCACCTAAATTATGTCATTTTAGTCCCTTTAATGTCAATTTAGTCCCTCCTTACGTGGCAAGTAGAAGAAACTGATGTGGAAGTTCCATGTGTGTGTCCAGGTGGCACTTAACGTGCCACATTAGACATTTACTAACGGTGTTAAAAGATTATTAACGGCAGGGATTAACGTGGCAAATGGAATGTAAAGTCGAAGATCATTTTGACATTTTTTAAATTTCAGGGACCAAATTGACAGCGCCTCCAGAAGTGAGGGACTAATTCGGTACTTTACTCAATTTCAAAATTACTCAAATATGTAGCCATTTTCATTTATGGCAACATGCGTCTATTTTATTTTCCTTTTTTGGTCAACAACACCATCCGAGTTCAATCCAAACACGTCGCCACCAAACACAATTATTAATGTGATAATTTGTCCTAAAGGTTCAACCTAGCTACAATACTACAGGTCAACATAATCAACGTAAACCCTAGCTAAATCAGTTAAATTACAATTTAATTTGTACCAATTAAATCACTAATCCAAATTAAAATAAAAATTCACAAAACATGCAAAAATAAATTGACTAGTAAAATCAACAAATTGCAATCAAACGTACACACTCACCTGCGAGTTCTGACTCCTCAACGACTCTCCTTCCGAACCCGGAAGCTTATCCTCCGAATCCAATGACGAAAACTTGCTCTCCGTGAAAGAAACAATTTTCACAGGAAACTCGTGCACGGGTTCCAAATCACAGAGGATCCAATTATGAGTAACGAAGTTTCTCCACGACACCATGCCGCCGTTTCCTCTGAGATACTTCCCGCACCAGCTTCTCAGCTTCATGTGGAAACTGTTTGTTATGGGTTCCCACTCCAACTTCCAATCCATGCCCTAGTCGAAATTCGCCAGCACCACCTTGTTCCCCCTCATGCCCAAGAGAAATGGCGCGTCTGTTGCCGTTAGGTATCGGCGATTGGAGCTTTTCAGTCGCACACAATGGCTCTTTCCGTTTATTAGTTCAATTTCCCATACTGCCCTTTTGGTGGCACCTTGTTTGCTTTGGCAGAGTTTGTCGTCGTCGGCGACGAGGTACTTGCTGAGGTGGCTGCGGAGCTTCATGGCTTTGGCTTTGGCTTTGTTGAAATGCTCCATTGTGACTTGGAGTGCATGAAGAAAGAATGGTTGATGTTATGGGTGTATAGTAAATATATATGATAAGGATATGCAATTCTTTTAAGGACTTTATTTATAGTATATTGGTAATTTTATAAACTTTATAAATAAAAATAATAGGTTTAATCATATATTTTACCACTCAATTATAATCATTTATGAATTTTACAATTAAAATTTTTCAAGCATTAATTTTATCATTTTTTTCATTTTTTACATATTTATTGATGTGTAATAGCTTGTTGATGTGTTTCTAAAAAACGTTTTAAAAAAAACAATGTTGTTTGATTTTAGTTTTGCAAAAATTAGTAACAAATCCATGTTTTACTTTTGGTTTATAAATTAATTTTAGAGTTTTTTTTTAGTATAAAGTATTCATCGTTTTTATTGATGACTATTCTTCGTTAGAAAATTTAGTCGGTCATCTTTAGTAGGATTTATCCTTTTAATCACATTTTTTTCATCAATAAGACTGAACCTGATACCTTATTTAAAAGCACCAAATTCACTAATACTTAGATCAACTACTTATTAAGTATTAGAGACAAGTTAACATGTCATTACAAATTTAATATTGGATAAAAAATATGCTAATGTTTTTTTGAAAAAATTTGGTGATAAAATAGGTGAAAAGAAAATTGAGTTATATAATTCATGAAATAATAGTAATTAGATGGTAAAATGTGTAATTAAACTAAATAAATAAAAAAAATTGGTAGAATTACTAATTATATGTGGGAGAAACAATGGATATTTTTTTCGTATTGGTAATACAAAACTATTGATAAATATTTTTTATATAATGTGGGCGAGTAATTAAATTGGCGTGGTTGTGTCTGGATTTTCGGCTGAGCGAAGAGATATTATGTGTTAACAATTACAGTAAATGAAGTAATTTTGAAATTGAAAAGGGTATAATCATAACTGTGTTTTGTGTTAGTGTTAAGAACATATGAGTTCCTTGACACACACTTGCAGGAAAAGAGAGAAATGTATGAGGTAGGAGAGAGAGTTTTTATTCTACAAGTGTATTCCTTTCTGAAATGTATAAACTCATTCAACTACCTTATTGAATGATCAATTGTATTTATACATCATTGTCAAAGGCTGAAAAGATAAAACTGAAAATTACAACTCAACACATTACTTTCTGTTTTTTCAGCAACAAACTACTAACCAATTAACTAACTTTCTAACAAATGAAAACTAACTGATTTATTCACAAATGGATCAGGATTACAACAACACCCTCCTTTAATTTTGATCCTCAATCAGCTTTTATCATCAGTTTACTTCTCAGTTCTTCAAACTTGACTTTCTTCAATGGTTTTGTTAGTAAATCAGTAAGATTATCTTCTCATTTGCAGTAGATGAGCTTGATTTTTCCTTTGTCAACTTTGTCCCTGATAAAATGATACCTAGTATCAATGTGCTTGTTGTTCCCATGATCTACAGGGTTCTTAGCAAGACTGATTGCTGAATTATTATCAATCAGTAAGCAAATTGGTTCCTTCTTTTGAATCTTCATTTCTGTCAACATTTTCCTCAAGCACGGACCTTGACATGCTCCAAGGGAAGCTGCTATATACTCAGCTTCACAAGTAGATAATGCTACTGGATCTTCTTTCTTCGAACTCCAGGAGATTAGAGCTCCACCATACATGAACACATAGGTTGCAGTGCTCTTCCTGTCATCCTTGTCCCTCCTCCAATCTGAATCAGTATAGCCAAGCAGATTTTGATTTGATTCATTCTGTCCAAAAGGTAGCAACACTCCATAATTAGTTGTGTCATTCACATACCTTAAGATCCTCTTTGCAGCCATCACGTGAGAAATCTTAGGTGCCTTCATAAACCTGCTTATAATGCCAACACTATAAGCTATGTCAGGTCTTGTATTACACAAATACCTGAGTGAGCCAACTATTTGTCTGTGTAGAGTAGCATCTACTAGTTCTCCTTCATCATTCAAGCTCATCATTAGTCCAGTTTCAGCTGGAGTTGCAGCTGGATTGCAATTGCTCATGTGAAACTTCACAAGCAAATCAGCTGCATATTTACTTTGATGCATCACCACACCTGCTTCAGTTTCCTAGAATTCAATGCCAAGAAAATAGGATAGTTGGCCCAAGTCAATCATTTCAAATTGCTTCATCAACAGCTGCTTCACTTTGTTGATTTCTGACATGTTGCTCCCAGTGATCAATAAATCATCCACATAGAGGCACAATAGGATTAAATCTGCAGTAGTCTCCCCTTTAATATAGGCACAATGTTCAGAAATACATTTCTCAAACCCAATCTGGTTGAGAACACCATCAATCTTCTTGTTCCAAGCTCTTGGAGCTTGTTTTAAGCCATAAAGGGCCTTTTTTAGTTTGTACACTTTGTCTTCTTGGCCATCAACTTGAAAACCTGGAGGCTGATCAACAAACACATCTTCTTCAAGAGGCCCATTTAGAAAAGCAGACTTGACATCCAATTGATGCATTGACCACCTTCTCATACTTGCAATTGCAACTACAAGCCTTATTGTCTCAATCCTTGCTACTAGAGCAAAAATTTCACCATAGTCCACACCTTCTCTTTGCAGGAAACCCTTTGCCACTAGTCTTGCATTGTGCTTAACCACTTCTCCTATGGGATTCTTCTTCACTTTAAAGACCCACTTAACTGCAATAGGTCTTTTCCTTTTTGAGAGGTTCACAAGATCCCATGTGTTGTTCTTCTTAATTGAGCTCAATTCCTCCTTCATTGCTTGAATCCATTGAGGTTCTTGCAATGCTTCCTCTACATCTATTGGCTCAGCACCAGCATATAAGGCCAAATGCACTAGGTCACCACCTTCAGTGATTTGATCATCTTTATAGACTTCATAATCTCTCAAACTTTGAGGAATTTATGTCACTCTTGTTGACTTTCCCAGAATTCCTTGGTCAGGTGTGGCAACTGTTACAGCAACATTATTACCACTGTAATCTGCTTCAACCAAGAATCTTGCATTCCTGCTTGTAGACTCAGGTTCTAGCCTCCAGTTTTTAAACTCATCAAATTCCACATCCCTACTAATTGCAATTTGCTTGGACCTTGGATCAAACAGCCTGTACCCTCCTGTCTCATGGTATCCAAGAAATACCATCAATTCACCTTTGTCATCTAGTTTCTGTCTCAACTGGTCAGGAATGTGTTTGTAGCAGATAGCACCAAAAATTCTCAAATGTTTCACATTGGGTTTGATGCCTGACCAAACTTCTTCTGGAACCACACCATTTAGTCTTTTTGTAGGACTTCTATTCAGCACATACACAGTAGTGGAAGCAGCTTCACTCCACAAGTTTTGTGGCAGATCCTTGCATTTGAGCATGCTCTTGACCATGTTCATAATTGTTCTATTCTTCCTTTCTGCTGCCCCATTGTGTTGTGGAGTGTAGGGTGGTGTGAACTCATGTACAATTCCTGCTTCATCATAAAATTCTAGGAATTCTTTTGAGGTGTATTCACCACCTCCATTAGTTCTCAACACTTTAATCTTCCTAGAACTTTGATTTTCAATATAAGCTTTGTTCTTCTTAAAGATATTAAACACATCACTCTTTCTTTTGATCATATAAATCCAGGTCTTTCTAGTGAAATCATCTATAAAGGTTATAAAGTACATGTTTCCTCCAAGGGACTTCACTTGTATAGGGCCACAAACATCTGAATAGATGATTTCAATCTTCTGAGTTGATTTTACTGGGATAAACTTCTTGAAGGGCTTCTTTGTCTGCTTGCATTCCAAGCAATTTCTGCATTTCTCTTGTGGTTGTGTAGTTGAGGAATTCCTCGTGCCAACTTGTGCATTTGAGCAAGATCTTTGAAATTCAAGTGTCCAAGCCTATAGTGCCAAAGCCATTCTTCTTTGTTGCTCACAACACTAAGACATTCATGCTCAAGTGCTTGCATTCCAATTTTGAAAGTTCTATTTCTGGTCAATGGTGTTTTTATGATTAGATTTCTGGTTTTGTCATATACCAGCATCATCATGTCCTCCATAGTTATCTTAAAGCCTTTTTGAAGTAACTGACCAAGACTTAGAAGATTGTTGCTTATGCCTGGAACATAAAGTACATCCTCTATGCAAGTTTCTTTGCCATCTTTCCTCTGAATCAAGACATTTCCAATTCTTTCAGCAAGCATGGTGCTATCATCTGCAAATCTCACTTTGCTTTTCATCCTTTCATCTAGACACACGAACCAGTCTTTGTGACCACTCATGTGTGTAGAGCATCCTGCGTCTAAGTACCATTGACCATTGACCCTTGTCATCAGGTGTTGTCTTGTTTGTCACCATCAACAGGACAGGTTCAGAAATTGAATCTGCTCCTTCTGCAAGTTGAGCCTCATTAGCAGGATTTTTATCCTTGTACCAGCAATCAGCAACATAATGTCCCTTCTTTCCACAGTTGTAACAATCTACATTCTTCTTGTCCTAGGTCTTTTTTCCTCCTCTCCCTTGATTTCCAATATGTCCTTCTCTATTGGAACTTTGGTTGCCATTATTTTTCTGATCTGAGTGCTCTCTTGATCCATGGTTGCCTCTTCCTCTTGAGTTCTTGAATCTTCCTCTCTTTCCTCTGGATGATTCATTTCCAGAGTTCTTCGGGTTTTGTTGAGCTTGAAGAGCTATTTCAACAGGCTTTGTATTACAATTATTCATTTCTTGCAATCTTTGCTCATGGGCTTCGAGGGAACCTTGTAATTCATCAATGCTCAAGGATTCCAAATCCTTTGATTCCTCAATAGCAACCACAATGTGGTTGAATTTTGGATTCAATGATCTTAATACTTTTTCAATCAGTATTAGATCACTGAATTTCTCACCACAACCTTTCATTGAATTAGTAAGAACTTGTAATCTACCAAAAAAATCTCCAATACCTTTATTCTCTTCCATCTACAACAGTTCAAACTGTCTCTTCAGGGTTTGTAAGCGCACTTTCTTGACTTTGTCTGCACCAACATAGGCTTTGTTCAACGTGTCCCAGGCTTCTTTCGCAATAGTTGCACCTACAATCTTCTCAAAGTGGGTATCATCAACACACTGATGAAGAATCACCAATGCTTTGCAATCCTGCTTCATTAATTCTTTGAATCCTGCCTTTTGTGCATCAGGAGCATTGTCTCTTGGAACTTCTACACCATTCTCAACAATATCAGTTAAATCTTGGAAGCCAAACAAGTCTTTCATCTGAACTTGCCACCTGTTGAAGTTCTTGCCAATGAGAACTGGGAGATTCGCTGGAAAAGGGCCATTGGAAGCCATGGTCGTGCTTAAAGATCCCTTCTTGATCCTTCCTTGCTCTAGATACCACTGTTAGTGTCAAGAACATATGAGTTCCTTGACACACACTTGCAGGAAAAGAGAGAAATGTATGAGGTAGGAGAGAGAGTTTTTATTCTACAAGTGTATTCTTTTCTGAAATGTATAAACTCATTCAACTATCTTATTGAATGATCAATTGTATTTATACATCATTGTCAAAGGCTGAAAAGATAAAACTGAAAATTACAACTCAACACATTACTTTCTGTTTTTTCAGCAACAAACTACTAACCAATTAACTAACTTTCTAATAAATGAAAACTAACTGATTTATCCACAGATGGATCAGGATTACAACAACATTTTGGTGTAATGTTGCCTTCTTTAATGGTGATATTGTCTAGATGGTTTTATTGCTTAGTGGTCAATATCTACGACGTCAAAGGACGGATACAAAGACTATCACGGTTGAGGGAGCAAGTTCGACTTGTATTATGGGTTGAAAAATGGGAGTTTGAAAAAGAAAATGGAAATGAAATGGAAATTGAATAAAAGAAATTTTAAGAAAATGAAGAAATGGGGAATTTGAGATGAAATTTTGCTTGTAGGTGATGTACGGTGGATGGGGAATGGAGTGCTGTAATGTATTTGATACATATTAAGGTGCAAAGTTAAGGAGCCAAAGTTACTTAAATATCTCCAAAATCAAACCCCTTTAAATGAAAAATAAATAAATTACTATAATATTAAAATATAATCTATATTAAAAAAATGCAAAAAGTCAGGGGGCAAAGTTTCCCTAAACAATAACATGCATTCAACCCTTTTCAAGGTGACAAATAATTTTGATTTACATATGTTGTTAATTTGATAAGTTAATTTTTTTAATTTTTTATTATTATAATTTTATTTTCCTAATTTTAATTTTTGTAAGTCGATATTTTTTCAATTTTTTCCTTTAATTTTTTTTTATTTTTAATTCTTGTAAATTTGTATTTCTTTTAATTTTTATTCCATTAAAATTTGAATTTTTCATTTATAATTTTCATAAATTCAAGTAAAAAACGTAAATTAAAAATTAAAAAAACATAGATTTACATAAACTAAAAATAAAAATAATAAAGAAATTAAAATTAAAAAATACATCTTACAGAAACCAAAAATAAATTTAAACCAATAATTTTAACAGGTGAAAATAATAATATGAATTGCAATTAATAAATCTAACAATCATTATATATTTGCACTCAAACCATTGAGAGACACTTTTTCAGTTTTCACCTTACTTACCATCGTCTATTTTTTGGAAAGAGCTGTGTTATTTCAACTTTCCCAAGATCTGGAATAATTCTATTATCAACACCAATCAACGTCTAGAAATTAAGCCACCAAGACTTAAGGATAAATTTGACTTATATTATAATCATGTACAGTACGGCAAGGAAAACATTTGAAGCTAGGAAATTTCATTATACCTAAGGGCATTTCTTCTGACGTTTATTGTCGAAAATCCAAAGGGTGGTTCATGTAATCGTCAGAGGGAACATTTTTTGGGTGCAGCGTCAGAGGGAACCTATTCATTAAATATGTTCCAGAAACAGAAAAACCGTATCCTAAATCTTAATCCCTAATTCCTAACACAACCTATAAAACTGTTATATAGGATAAGAGGTGCTGGAAAAAGATAACCTAAAGAAAACACGTGAATTTAGTCTTGAAATTACATTATGCGACTAATTATTCATTATTTGTGATTATTTTTATTTTATTATTAATAGTACTTGTAATAATAACTCAATTATACACTGTTACTATATTTTCATTAATAGTAATAAAAATGTATCAGAATAATTTATTATTAGTATAAAATATTTATGATAAATGCTATTTTATTTTTCTTATAAATAATCAATAGTGTAAAATAAAAGAGAGAAAAGTAATTTTGATAAAAATTGACTTTGACATAGTTTGCATTAAATTCAAGCTTATAGGAGGTTTCTTATTAGAAAACTCATGTTAATTAAGACTTCTGTGTGGCAAAAAAAAAACACGTTTATAGGTGTTTGTGAAAAAAAAAAAGATTTAAAATACATAACTTTGATTTCAATTAAAATTAATGTTAAATTAAGTAAGAAATTTGATTTATTTTAGTTTCTTATTTGATTTTAAAAAAATCACTCTTCAAATTATGTATTCTAATTTATAAGAATAGATTAACTTACCGATTCGAATGAATTTATAATCAATCCACTATAAGATAACCCAAATCCGGGTACTGCTACGCGCACCTTTCGCAAATTTTCCATTTTGTGATTTCGTAAAAAGATATGGATCAATTGATGTGTGAGCCTCATAGGAATTTGTATAAGTTTAATTCGAAAGTTTCTTTTTTAATTTTTTTAAAAAATATGTGTTACGAATTAATTTAAAATTAATAGCCCAAACAAAAATGGAACTTATGACTTTCAAGTTATTAATGCAATGCTCTAACAAACTAAGCTAATAGATTAATTACGTTATAAGATAAATAATGTTCTATATATAACACTAAAATTTCTAATGTATATTTAATGTGCATGTAAATTTAAATAATAAATTTTGTGACAATTAATTTTAATATAACTCATACGAATTATTTAATCCGTATTTTTTTATAAATAAAAAATATTTACTATTAAAAAATTTAATATATTAATAAATTAAAAAAACATATTTTTGAAAAGAAATTAAAAAAAATACTTATGGATTACGTGATCCGTATGAGTCATACGAATTAACTCATACGAATTACATAATCCGTACGAGTCATACGGATTATGTACGTGCAGCAACACCCCAAGCGTAACCCCAACTCTACATCAAGTCACGCAGTGCATCCAAGAATACAACGTGCACATGTGTGACACTCTTGTTAGCAAAGAGTGTGCATCCAAGTAGATGCAACAAATACGCTCACGCTGCTACAGTCTAGTCACATGCCTCGATCTTCATCTGATACACGTCGCGCAACCATGATAGTCGAACATAAGAGCCATGACATTGAATCGTCTCAGCTCTCTCCTCTGCAGCGCTGACCTCGAGTAATTCCACCAACATATTGACAGCGTCGTCGACATGAAGTAGCTCGAAGTTGTGGAACGCCCCTACAACAAGCAGATGTAGCAACGACGCGACGTCATCCAAGGTGATAGTCACCTCTCCGACAGGCAAATGGAAACTGTTAGTTTCCTTATGCCAGTGTTCCACAAAAGCAGACATTAATCCCCGATCGCTCGTATCTAGGGAACAGATGATCAAAGGACTTAGTCCAATGGCCGCCACAAAGCCTTCAATCTCTGGAGCAGGCCTCCCGAACTTAGTCATCTTCCTTCCATGGGAAGATAGCTTTAGCTCAAGACATTCCTGCAAACAATAATATCGATCATGTACAAAAATTATTAACTAGTAAACTATGTTCTTTATGTTTTTTAAAAATTACATACCTCTCCATTTCACACTCTCAAAGCAACACGATTTTCAAAATCTCTAAAAACTGATGTGTCATGGGGTCTGCCTGGAAAACCCTCAACATCAGTAACAACTTCTTCAACAGGTGCTCTTCATTCAATTCCTCTGCGGTCGTAGGAGGGTCCTCAACAACACGCTCTTGTTGTCACTGTCTACAGGCTGATACAGCAGGCCTTCGCCACTGGGGGACATCATCGTCACTCGGGTCTCTCTTCCCCATGGCTTTTCCTATTGCTCGGTCTAAAGTCCGACCAAGACCTCTCTAGTTCTAACCATTATCTGCACAATAATTATTTGTTTTTTATATTCAATCATTTTTTAACATGTTTAATTATTTTGAATATTTTCTTAAATCATTTTTTAATAACTAAAAATGTCAAAATATTTTGAATTTTTCATTCAATCATTTTTCAGTTTTGGTTTGAACAATGTTACAATATTTTATTTTTTTGACTAACTTTTTAAAATCTTTTACATTTTTATTTAAATCATTTTTAAATGAAAAATATATTTATTAAATTTTGTTTTCAACAATTGTTTTAAACTTAATTTAAATTATTTTCAATGGTTGTTTCAAAAAAAAAATTAAAGTAATAAAATCAAATTTATTTCAATAATGTTTAAAGTAACTAACAAAATTAAAATTATTTTAAAAGTATTAAAAGTCAATTTTTTAAGTAATAAAACTACCAAAATAATATATTTTAATATTTGATTTCAATCATTTTTTATAACTTACAAATTTATTATACAATTAAAATATTTGTTTCAATGTTTTTTATAATAATAATTATTTATAATTTTCAATTGAATTATTTTTATAACTAACAAATTTTAATTAATTTAAATATAGTCTTAGTTTTGGAAATCTTATCTAATCTAATCTTAGTCTTAATTTGTGAAATATAATCTAATCTTACTCTTAATATGTGAAATCTAATCTAATCTAATGTAATCTTATATTATCATACATAATTAAATAAACAAAACTAGCCAAATTATATAAAAAGGAAGACTAACATATAAATCAAAAAAATTATCAACAAGACTAACGAAATAAGTCCATACATAATAAATTTTCAATACATGAATAAATTTCAAAAATGATTACAATACACTAAAAAATAACTACACTAATTTTTTTATAACAAAATCACTAAAATAAAAAAAATAAAAAAATAACTACAATTTTTTTTCCAAACATAACACTATTTAAAAAAAAACTTTAGAATTTAAAAAAATACCATATGAATCCATATGATTCATACAGATTGACAATTCATATAAACTATACGGATCACAGATCTGTATGGCCAAAACACTAATTAAATTTTAATAAAATACAACTAATTTTTTTACCGTACATAACAACATTTAAAATTTTTATAAAATAACTCACAAGAATTTTAAAAAAAATTGCAACAAAAAAATTTAAACATAACTTCAAGATTATTATTTTTAATTAACACAAAATTTAAAAAGAAATCCATACAGATCGTATGGTTCATAGGGATTGACAATCCGTATGAACCATATAGATCCATATGGCCAAAACACTAATTAAATTTTAATAAAATACAACAAATTTTTTTACCATACATAACAACATTTAAAAAAATTTAAAAATAACTCACAAGAATTTTGAAAAAAAATGCAACAAAATTTTTTTAACATAATTTCCAAATTATTATATTTAATTAATAATTAAAAAAAATTCCACATAGATCATTATGGTTAATACGGATTGACAATCCGTATGAACCATACAAATCACTGATCCGTATGGCAATAATACTAATTAAATTTTAATATATAACTAAAATAATTTTTACCATACATAAAAACTATTTAAAAAAATTTAAAATAACTCACACGAATTTTTTAAGAAATTGCAACAAAAAAATTTAAACATAATTTCGAGTTTATTATTTTTAATTTAAACACATTCTTAAAAAAATACCATACGGATTAGGAAATAGCACTAATTAAATTTTAATAAATAACAAATAATTTTTTTTACCATACATAACCGCTATTAAAAAAATTTAAAAAATAACTCACACTCACAACAATTTTTTTAAAAAAAATTGCAAAAAAAACTTCAGTTTTTTATTTTGAATTAATAAAAAAAATTTAAAAAAAATACCATACGGATCATTGATTCGTATGGCCTCAACACAAAATAAAATTTTAAGAAAATATTAACAAAAATTTACCAACAATAAAAACGATAATTATTTTTAATAATAACTTAAATAAATTTTACCAAAAATAAAAGAAAAAAATTTGAAATAATTTTAAAAAGTAAATAATACTCATACAGATTGACAATCCGTATGGATTTTTTCCGGCTATAGGCCATTTTTTCTGGCAAAGCTTCAAAAAAAAACCAACACCAAAAACCAATTACATAAAACAATACAATCATGCAACAACATCATAATAGCAAATAATCATTCAACACTTCAACAAAAACAACTTGAGAGGGAAGGGACCACTTAACTCGAAGAAGATTACCCAACGAAGAAGAAGAAGAAGAACTGCTACGAAGACCAACAACCACCAACAACAACAACCGCAACACGAGCACAGAGGAAGACGAAAGATAAGCAGAAGAGGAAGAAACATGAAGACGAATGAAGGTGAGAGGAAGAGGAAGAGCAAGAAGAAGCGTCGTAGGAAGAGGAAGACGAATGATTCACGTTGTATGGACAGAACTATAGCCATATTTATATTATTAGGGTGAAGGACATTTTTGTCATTTCACCGTAGGTGCTGGGCACCCCAGCAAGTGCACCAAGTAACACCCTTGTTATTTTGGAAATCTGATCCGGTCCACTTACAACCTGGTTCATTAGATTAAACCCATGGTCTGTAAAAAAAAAAAAAACAAAGACTCAAGTAGGTGATTATGCAATTATTTAAAATTACTTTATATTATTAAAAAGGTTAAATTAAAATTTTGTTTTTCCAACTTTTATAAATCAACGATATTAATTCTCTTGAAATTTAATAAAGACATTCGGTTTCTCTAGTTTTGAAAATTACAGTTTTGGTTATTTCGTCAAATTGCATTTGTTGATCGTTAGTTTATAAACGTGGATGGATGATTACTTAGGTGGTGGTACACTTATATTGTGTTTATTAACAAATAATTATCATTAGTAAAGTTATTAACTTAATTATAAATTAATTAAAAACTAAAAATGTTTAATGGATATGCACATCAGATTCATCTTCCCAAAACCCCTCTTCCGCTAACCTTACAGCTTCCATGGCTACACATGTCTTGAAGTTCATCTCGTAACGATTCTCTGTTGACCATCAATGCACGGTGTTTCCCGACTCTACTTGCTGTCTAGATATGTCCAATAATAACTTCTCCAACGAAGGTCACCTGTGGGTCTCCTCCCTCCGATCCTGTCGCACCTCGACTCCCACAAGTTTATTTGAGAGTATGCGGGCGATTTTTGTTTCAAACTATTTTCCGATCTCAGCTTTTTTGTTGTTAATTGCTGGTTTATAATGTTATGTTGAGATTAGATTTTGATACTTTTAATTTAATTTTGATTATGTTGTAACAATAGTTTATGGCAAATCGAGAAAATTACTGGCTGAGTCACGGACAATGTCGCTTTCTTTAAGACGTTTCGCGGCACTACCAAAAATTGTGCAAGCAGACTATCAACCACGAAGTCCCCAGGATAAAATAGCCCAGATCACTGTATAAGATTCCCACTGCACTGAGGGAACCTTTCTAGAATTACACCCTCTTGTATGACTTGAAAAGTCACTCTAAAGCCACCCGAAAATATGACTTGAAAAGTCACTATTATAGCCAACCGAAAATATGACTTGAAAAGTCACTCTTATAGCCAACCGAAAATATGACTTAAAAAGTCAGTATCATAGTCAATCGAAATTTTAGAGCGATAGAAAGAAAGAGGGAGAAGTTTGCCGGAAATGCATCGGCTGAAATATGGGAGGGAGAAAGAAAAGTTGAGGAAATGCTCCTCAACTGGGACAAGGAAAAAAGAAGAAATGAGCTCTTTATATATAGGGAGTGAAACACTATTCAAGTGTTTATCTTGAGCGATGTGGGACTTGAAGCCTTTTTTTTTCTTTTTTTCTTTTTCAAACATTCATCCACATTCTCCTTTGTTCTAACAATCCCCCACTTGAAATTTGAAAAGAAGATTTTCGAGGATTTCATAAAATTGTGCATAAACAAAGGTGTCATACAACTTGAACCTTTGCATAGTGAGTAAGATTCAAATTTTACAAGAGTGACTCGAAGTCTTGAACTCTATCTCCGACATCAAACCACACACAACATTTTCATAGGTGTATTCTATAAAGCCTGTGCGTTAAAGGCCATGCATGTCTATCCCGGTATAGTGAATGCTCTAGAAATTTTTGCCCAAAATTTCATATGAAGCGGCCCCCACTTCAACATTCACATAGGTGAGTCTATCAAGAGTACTCCTATAGCCTAGGTACTCCACTCAACATAGAGTATAGATCTCATTAAGAATTACGATTTTTTTCCATAACTCATCCTCTTGTTACTTCAGGAATCATGCTGCTTTCACTTATAACTGCATGTTCATCTCATATCACTTCATAACTTGTTATTACCCATTGAACCTAGTTCTTGGGATCTCCAGTCATTTAGGTCAGGTTACCATCATGAATTATCATCGCAGTAAGGGCAATAGTCCCATTCTTTTAGAAGTGTTATGGACTTTCTCTCTAGCTAATCCTTTCGTCAAAGGATCTGCTAAATTATCATCAGTGTGTACGTGATCCACTCTAACAGCTCCTGTTGAGAGTAATTCTCTAACAGTGTTGTGCTTACGACGTATCTGTCGTTTCTTACCATTGTAATAACGGTTCTCAATTTTTGCAATAGCTGCGGTACTATCGCAATGGATCAACACAGCTGGTATCGGTCTTTCCCATAACGGAATCTCTGCAAGTAAGCTTTTCAGCCAACTTGCTTCCTCACTAGCAGTTGCTAGTGCTATCATCTCAGATTCCACAGTGGACTGAGCTAAGATAGTATGTTTCTTTGACTTCCAAGAAATAGCCCCACCAGCTATGCTAAATATACAGCCGTTGGTTGCTTTGGAATCATTTGAAAGAGTGTTCCAATCTGCATTGTTGTATCCTTCAAGTACAGCGGGAAACCTTTTATAATGTAATCCAAGGTTTATGGTTCTTTTAAGGTACCTCATTACCCTTTCAATAGCGTGTCAGTGCTCCATACTAGGTCTACTGGTAAACCTGCATGATAATCCCACAGCATAGGCTATGTCGGGTCTAGTACAATCAGTGGCATACCTAAGGCTGCCAATGATACTTGCGTACTCAGTTTGTCGTATACCTTCACCAGTGTTCTTAAATAGTTTTACACTTGGATCATATGGTGTACTAGTAGGTTTACAGTCAAAGTAATCATATTTCTTTAAGATCTTCTCAATGTAGTGAGATTGATCCAGAGAAATTCCCTCTTTTGACCTAGTAATCTTAATACCAAGGATTACACTTGCTTCTCCAAGGTCTTTCATATCAAAGTTGTTACACAACAATGATTTCACATTGTTCACTACATGAATATTTGAACCAAATATGAGAAGGTCATCGACATATACTCATATTATAGTGCAAATATTATTTACAGATTTGTAGTAAATGCATTTGTCACTTTCATTCACCTTAAACCCTTTCGAGACTATTAAGTTATCAAACTTTTCATGCCACTGCTTAGGTGCTTGTTTTAGACCATAAAAAGATTTATCTAACTTGCAGACTTTATCTTCTTGTCCATGAATCACAAACCCTTCAGGTTGCTCCATATAGATTTCCTCTTCCAATTCACCATTTAAAAAAGCAGTTTTAACATCCATTTGGTGTACCACTAGACTGTGAATAGCAACAAGAGATATTAGCACCCGAATAGATGTTATTCTAGTAATTGGTGAAAAGGTGTCGAAGAAATCCACATTCTCTCTTTGCCTAAAACCCTTGGCTACAAGGCAAGCCTTGTATTTATCCACAGTACCATCAGGTTTTAGTTTCTTTTTCAAGATCCATTTACAACCAATTGGTTTGCAACCAGGAGGCAAGTATACTAAATGCCAGGTCTTGTTAGATTCTAAAGAATCCATCTCATCATTAATGGCTTCTTGCCACAAGTCAACATCCAAAGAAGACAAAGCTTCTTGTAGGTTTGATGGATTCTCCTCTAATGTATACGTCATATAATTGGGCCCATAATCTTTAGCAATTCTTGCTCTCTTACCTCTTCGAGGCTCTATATTTGGTTCTGCTTGTGCAAGATTTTCACTACTAATAGCAGGAAGATAACTGGATGAAGTACCCCCGATATTCCTTAATTTAAAAGGAAATTTATTTTCATAAAAATTAGCATCATTTGACTCTATGATCACTTTTGCGCTTAGGTCATAAAACTTATACGCTTTGCTATTAATAGCATAACCAATGAACACACATTCATAGGCTCTACTTACTAGTTTAACCATCTTGGGGTTTGGGATCCTTACATAGGCCAGACATCCCCAAGTTCTCAAATAAGACAAATTTGGTTGTCTTCTCTTTAATATCTCATAGGGAGATGTCTTGCTTTTTGATTTGGGGATTCTATTTAGCACATAACAAACAATTAATAAAATTTCGCCCCACCAAAAAGATGTTACACTAGAACTCAACATAGTAGCTACAACTAATTATGTAAAAGTTTTGTTCTTTCTTTCAACTTTACTGTTCATTTCAGGTGAATATGGAGCATTCGTCTCATGTATGATTCCATGCAAATTATAAAACTCATTAAACAAACTGGAATCATACTCTGTGCCTCTATCACTTCGAAATTTCTTAATTTTCTTATTGAATTGATTTGCAATTTCTGTTACAAATAACTTAAACATGTCAAACGCTTCACTTTTATTTTTCATAAGATATACATATGTATAGTCAGAGCAATCATCAATAAAAGTGATAAAATATCGTTTTCCATTTCTGGTCAACGTTCCATCAAATTCACATATATCAGAATGTATTAAATCCAATGGCTCAGATTCTTTAACTACTGATTTATGTGATTTCTTAGTTATTTTAGATTGACTGCAAAAAACACATTTTTCAAAGTGATTTGAAGATAACTTTGGAATAAAACCTAAGTTACTCATGTTAGATAAGCAACGATTATTTATATGACAAAGTCTAGAATGCCAGATATTAAAATCACACAGCATGTAAGCAGAAGGAGAAACTTTATTAATATCAAGATTTAATTTGAACATGCCATCAATGGCGTACCCTTTCCCTACAAATACCTCATTCTTGGTCAAATTAAATAAATTTGCACCTAAGGTCTGAGTAAACCCAGCCTTGTTTAAAAGAAAACCAGAAACCATATTCTTTCTCATCTCTGGAGTATGTATCACATCTTTGAGGATCAAAGTCTTTCCAGAGGTAAACTTCAGTTCAACATCTCCAGTTCCAGCAACAGTAGTGGTGTGGGAATCACCCAACAGTACTTTCTTATTTTCAACATTCATGTATGTTTTAAACATAGCACGATCATAACAGACATGGCAGGAGGCGCCAGTGTCTACCCACCATCCATCTGATCCTCCAATCATATTGATCTTAGTTATCACAACTATGTATGACTCTTGAGCAATTTTCTGTATCTCATGGGATTGAGACTCTATTGATTTATCATCAGTCATTTGATACTTGAGGTAGCGGCTAACAACATACTTTTTAGTCCCAGCTTCCTCAGTATCATACTTCTCTTCCAGAGCCAACCAAACTAATTTGGCAGACTTATATGGGCTATAATAATCATAGAGATCATCAGCTAACCCATTCAGAATGAAAATCTTGCATAGGTAATCATTTTCATTCCAGAGAGCTAATTCCATAGTCATTATATCCTTCACTTCCTTCTCAACATCTTCAGGTATCACTGGAATATCAGTGTTCAAAACATAGGCAACTTTTCTCATAAAAAACATCATCTTTTGTTGCCAATGTTTGAAATGATACCCTTCAAACCTAAAAAGTTTGTTGAGGTCATTGTTGTTCGATCTAGTAATATCTACGGTAGCCATAGCAGAACCGAATACGTCTTAAAATTGTTGTAACAATAGTTTATGGCAAACCGAGAAAATTACTAGCTGAGTCGCGGACAATGTCGCTTTCTTTAAGACGTTTCGTGGCACTGTCAAAAATTGTGCAAGCAGACTATCAACCACGAACTCCCCAGGATAAAACAGCCCAGATCACTGTATAAGATTCCCATTGCACTGAGGAAACCTTTCTAGAATTACACCCTCTTGTATGACTTGAAAAGTCACTCTAAAGCCACCTGAAAATATGACTTGAAAAGTCACTCTAACAGTCAACCGAAAATATGACTTGAAAAGTCACTATTATAGCCAACCGAAAATATGACTTGAAAAGTCACTCTTATAGTCAACCGAAAATATGACTTAAAAAGTCAGTATCATAGCCAACCAAAATTTTAGAGCGACAGAAAGAAAGAGGGAGAAGTTTACCGAAAATTCATCGGCTGAAATATGGGAGGGAGAAAGAAGAGTTGAGGAAATGCTTCTCAACTGGGATAAGGAAAAAAGAAGAAAGGAGCTCTCTATATATAGGGAGTGAAACACTATTCAAGTGTTTATTCTGAGCGATGTGGGACTTGAAGCTTTTTTTTTTCTTTCAAACTAGCATCCACATTCTCCTTTGTTCTAACATATTACATTAGTAGAAGTTTTGTGTGATTGGTGGAGTATTTATCAACATTCATTACAAGATCTAAAATTGCAAATTCAAGCATGATACTTTCGTCCTATGCCAACAACTAATTCTTGGATTGTCATTGGAACTCCACCTATTATCCACCACTTCCCTGCTCAATGCCTTTTGTTTTTTGACGTGTTTTGGCGGTGTTCGCCAATCTGAATATGTAGTGTTCTTCATTTTTTGGGTTTTAGATTTTTGCATGGTTTGGTTGAGAAAGAGAATGAGGGTTGTTGGTTTCGGCAGAAAAAGGTTACAGGATGAGGAAGAACATAATTTTTGGTTTTTAATAAATTTATAATTATCTTAAGACTAAATAGTCATTTTTGTCCCTTAATTCGATAACAAAGGTGTCATTGAACGATGGAAATACAAAATTTAGAAGTGACAAATATGTCCTGAAATGATTGGCGAAGGAGATTACCAGCATAAGGGCATATTTGTCATAATATTTTTTTGACTTTTCGTCTTTTCACTTCGCTGACAAATGCGTTTCTGAAAGATGAAAATGTAAAATTTAGTCCATGAAAGTATAAAAATGGCGACGAATATATCTGAACGTTAATAATAGATTGCGACTTATTATTATTATTATTATTATTATTATTATGTGTTTATAATTTATTGTTCTTATTCGTTTAGTATTTATGCAATATATTTTTTAAATTTTCTTTTAATATATATATTTTTATTATTTTGATTTCCTTGTCAAACCTTAATCTTTGTTGTTAAAAAAAATTTATCTTATATCTTATAATTTTATCAAATTTCTCACTTTTAATTTTTAAAATTATTGCGTATCACAATTCCAATTTAAGTGCCCTCATATTTAGATTAAAAATAATATGTCGAGAGTTTTGAGTAGAAAAAACACAACCGGCAGTGGGACCAAATTTATTTATTTATTTATTTATTTTAAAAAAATTTAATCAACTATTTTTTTAAAAAAAAATCTCACAAAATTTAAACTAGATAAAGCTAAAGTGGAATTATAAGTCTTTTTCCTTAATCAATAAAATATATATATACCTCAAATATGAAAAAATCCCTTAGACAAACCTTATGTGCCTACAACACTTATTATACATAATATGAATGAAATGAAAATAGTTACTAACAAATAAAGAATCCAAATAAATTTAAATAAAAAAAATACAATAATGCTCAAACTAATACAGAGGTTAACTTTAAAATAAAACAAAAAAAAAACTAATAGTCTTTGTCTTTGGAACGTAGAGTTGTATCTCTCGTTGATTTAGAGACTGCGACGACCTTGCATTCCATTTGACATACTGTGACATAGTACGTAATAAAGATTAATAATTAATCCAAGAAACAAAAAATTTCAAGAAATAAAAGACTTTCATTTTTTCAAATGGTAACTCAATTTTTTTATATCATAAAACTAAAGAATTTTATTTTATTTTGGAAAATAAGTAGTTATATTGATTAATTAAAAAACTAATTAACAATTTGATAGATGGATAAATAGATAAATAATCAAAGTATAAGAGTTTAAATCTTAAGCTGTATTTACTGTTTTTTAATCCTTTTTTCCATAGCTTTTCTCCGATACAATTCATTATTAACATCCGAATATATTTGTCGCACTTCTCATACTTTCGGGGACTAAATTTTGCATTTTTATCTTTCAGAGAAATATTTGTCAGTGGAGTAGGAAGACGAAAAATCAAAAAAATATTATGACAAATATGTCATTATGCTAGCAATCCACATTGACAATCATTTCAGTGACGAATTTATCCCTCTGTGCCACGTAAGCTATTTTATTAACGATGACGAACAGAAGTTAACGATAGGATATATTTGTCTTACTTTTTACACATTGAGGGACAAAAGTGACTATTTACCCTTATCTTAATAACTTCATTAATTATAGTTAATAGTTAATAAACAAAACTTAATATGCCAACTCAACAATTAATTGGTCAACATTAAAACTTTAACGACGGATGCAATTTGGCATAGTAACCAAAATCACAATTTTTCAAAACTAAGTAGACCAAATGTCTCCATTAAATTTCAAGAAAACCAAATTCACTGATTTATAAAATCAGGGAACCAAAATTCCAATTAAGCCTATTAAAAATGTAAGAAGAAAAAAAGAGGCAATTTCCACTGAAAAGTTTCTGCACCATTTGTTTTAATTTCTGCACCATTTGTTTTAAAGCTCACAAGGGCAAAATACTCAGAAAATACCAAGATACGATGCATCTACTGCAGATTAGTTGGCAGTGGAGCTGGTAATGTCTGAAAAGTCTTAGCACAACAAAACTAAAGGCAGCTCTCAAATCGGACCTTACACAAAAAATCATAATCATATTCATCTCCCTAGCATAAACTGCTAGCTAATATACAGTAGTAGCATTCTACAAAACCGACATAGCAACATGCTTGATCTACAATAATAAAAAAAAAAAACTAATTTTATTATTGATAGTCTTGAAATTACATTATGCGACTAATTATTCATTATTTGTGATTATTTTTATTTTATTATTAATAGTACTTGTAATAATAACTCAATTATACACTGTTACTATATTTTCATTAATAGTAATAAAAATGTATCAGAATAATTTATTATTAGTATAAAATATTTATGATAAATTCTATTTTATTTTTCTTATAAATAATCAATAGTGTAAAATAAAAGATAGAAAATTAATTATGATAAAAATTAACTTTGACATAGTTTGCATTAAATTCAAACTTATAAAAAAGATTTAAAATACATAACTTTGATTTCAATTAAAATTAATGTTAAATTAAGTAATAAATTTGATTTATTTTAGTTTCTTATTTGATTTTAAAAAAATCACTCTTCAAATTATGCATTGTAATTTATAAGAATAGATTAACCTACATTCGAATTTGGGAATTGTTTGAGGTACCCAGCATTTTTGCTAGGGCACCCAACAATTTTCTAAAATACCGAAAATATCCTTATGAAATTTTTGGTTATAAATAGCAGTAGGATTTTTTTATTTTTGCAGCATCATTTTTTTCGCAAAATTTCCATCACTTAGTGTAAGTTGCTTCCATTAAGGGCGGTTTGGAAGCGTATTTGGTCTTCGGTGGTGTACGTGTGTTTGTGAGGAGTATACGGTGAATTTTGGTCGATTTTCGTTGCCGGAGAAGAAGAGGTATGCAAAATACATACGGATTGTTGATTCGTATTAGTCATACGGAATTATTTTTTTTTGTATTTATTATATTATAATTGTTAATTTCATTATTAATAATTTTGTTAATTTTTTTACTAGTTTTAGTAATATTATGTTGCTTAAAAATTAATATACTAATGATTAATAATTAAACAAATTTATATGAAAATGATTATGTATTTACATGTTTAACTGAATTATGTATTTTATTGAAGGATGTATTTACTAGATTTATATGGCATTTTAATGAAATAGTCCAGTAAAATATATATTTTTTCTAAATGACTATAATTGTGTGAATAACAAATGAGGTGATTGTATAATTTGGTTATTGAATTGAATTTGTTAAATGTTTTATTAAGATGGATGAAGACCAATGGATGTATGATAGTATGATGTCTGAAGAAGTTGAAATGAATGTTGAAAATGAGGAAGATGCTGACGTTAAAGTTGATTGCTCATATGTCTTTAATTCTTCTCAGGTATTTGTGTAATTTGTTGTTGTTGGTGCAATAATTATATTACATATATGTTTACTCATGTCAAACCTGATTTGAATTGTGTTCTAGTTGTTTGGTAGCCGTGATGAAGTTTTACAATGGGCTCGATCGTTGGCCCATGACATTGGATTTGTTGCCATTATAATGAGGTCAGACACCAATATTGGTGTTTGAGGAAGAGCCTCATTTCTGTTGATAGCTTGTGAAAGGAGTGGGGAGTATATGCCTAAGAAACATAATTTGGTAAGAACATGCACTAGCAGTAGAAAATGTTCGTTTAAGTTGCGTGCGAAGCTAGTTTCGAGAGGAGACAGATGGATGGTGAAGTTAATTTTTGGGGTTCACAATCACGAAATGGCAAAGTCATTCGTTGGGCATCCATATACGGGTCGACTGACAAAGGATGAGAAGATTGTTGTTGCTGATATGACGAAGTCTATGGTGAAGCCAAGAAATATTTTGTTGACATTTAAGGAGCACAATGACAACAGTTATACAACAATCAAACAAATTTACAATGCGAGACATGCTTACCATTCTTCCATAAGAAGGAGTAACACTGAAATGCAACAACTGATGATGCTGCTTGATCGAGATCAATATATTCACTGGCATAGGCTGAAGGATGATAAAGTTGTACGTGACTTGTTCTGGAGTCATCCTGATGCAGTAAAGTTAACCAATTATTGTAATTTAGTTTTTTGATCGACAATACCTACAAAACAAATAGGTAAAAACTGTCGTTGCGTGATATTGTTGGTGTTACACCAACAGGAATGACATTCTCCACCAATTTTGCTTACTTGGAAGGAAAACATCTTAATAATATTGTTTGGGCTCTAGAGCGATTTCAGGGTCTTTTCATGAGAGTTGATGCACTCCCCAGGGTTATTCTCACTAACAGGGATTTGTCTTTGATGAATGCATTGAAAACTGTATTCCCAGATGCTACGAACTTGCTGTGTCGGTTCCACATTGACAAGAATATGAAGACAAAGTGCAAAACCCTGATTGCTCAAAAGAATGCATGGGATTATGTGATGGAGGCTTGGGAGAGTTTGGTTGATTATCCCAATGAGAGTTCTTTTGATGAGTACCTTAAAAACTTTGAAATGGCTTGCTCTTCGCGGCCTATGTTTGTAGACTATGTGTGTCAAACATAGGTGATTTCACACAAAGAAAGATTTGTGAAAGCATGGACCAACAAAGTGATGCATCGAGGAAACACAACCACTAACAGGTATCAATATGGTTTTTTGTTTGTGTTCATTTGTTGAAGTGTTGACTTAAATGAAAATGATGTGATTGTTTACATGTTTTTGTATATTTCATCTATAGGGTTGAGAGTGTTCATTGGTCACTAAAGAGACTTCTACAAAACTCTGTTGGTGACATATGCAGTGTTTGGGAAGCAATGAATAATATGATGACACTTCAACACACCCAGATTAAAGCATCTTTTGAGACAAGCACACACGTGGTTGGGCATGTGTTTAAAGTAACCTTGTACAAAAACCTACTTGGTATGGTATCAGGGTACGCTTTAAATGAAATTATTGTTGAGTATGAGTGTGTACCTTATGCAGGCAAAAACCCTTCACGATGTGGATGTGTCATGAGGAGTACCCACGGTCTTCCATGTGCATGTGAGTTGTTTAAATATGTTGTTAGCTCCATACCACTGGAGACAATCCACATTTTTTGACGAAAACTTAGTTTTTCAGATCAAGGGTTATGTGAGACACATGTGACCATAACTGAGGAGATGGAAACTATATCAAAACGCTTTGAGCAGCTCGATGTTTGTGGTAAAATACATTTGAAGTCAAAGCTGCGAGAAATTGCTTATCCTGATATGAACTTCATGTGTCCTCATCCAGAAAAGGTGAAGACCAAAGGTGCTCTAAAACAACCGCTAACCAAACAACAAAAGTATACAAAACACGATTCGTCCTATTAGGAGCATGTTGATGTGTTACACTCTGTGAAAAATAGTAATTCGTTAGTGAAACCTCGTGCATCATCATTTGAGGACCCAATACAAAGACAAAATATTTCAATGTTGAATCAATTTCATCCTTGCATACAGGATTCTATTGAAAACATTATTGGTGTCAAAGCAAATGGTAATTGTGGTTATCGTGCAATAGTTGCATTATTGGGTATGGGTGAAGAATCGTGATCATTGGTGCGGAACCATCTGCATAAAGAACTGACTAGCTGGTCCGAAGAGTACATCAACCTGGTTGGTGGCATAGAGAGATTTGAGGAATTGAAGCGTTCTCTACTTGTTGACGACTTATCTAAGGTGTGTAATTTTGTTATTATGTCATTTTTTGTTAAAATAACATTTTAAGTAGCCACTATTTGTTGTCTGTTACATGTAGGTTACCATGGACAAGTGGGTGAATATTACGGATATGGGATACGTCATTGCTTCACGATACAACGTCATCATTGTTTCTCTTTCACAAAAACAAAGCATGATATTTTTTCCTCTTAGAAGTCAGCCGCCGCCAGATTCTTCTGTGCATCGTGTAATATGCACTGGTCATGTGTATGGAAATCATTTTGTACAGGTAATTGCATATCATGACGTTAGTAAAACTGCTAACACTGTAGTTTGGTATCTAACGTTCAATTTGTTTGTCGTTATGTAACAAGTTTTGTTACGAGACCAATGTCCTTTACTGCTAGTAGCGTTGTTGTGGAGTACACATTATCATTCTCAGGCAAAGCCCACTCCGTACATAGCTAGAATGCAGCGTTACACAAGTTTTTCTAGGCTGAAAATCGAATTTGTTGATTTAGGTGAACCATGAACATAAAATGTTATTACCATTGACGTTTGTGTAAATTATTATTTTGTTGACATTCAGAATTTTGCTTTCAGTCATCATTTTTAAAAGCTAGAAAATAATTAAAAGCTTTGAAAATAATAATCATACGGTTTCATTCGCTAATGGACACGAATTCAAACATTACATTAACTTCAACATAGTGGAAACAAATAAAAATTGCATGAAAAAGTACAATTAAGTAATACTAATTTTGCATTGAATCATGTTGTGACTGAGACAAGTCGTCTTCCATTTCCATTACTTGTTTTCTAAAAACAGCTAAAATTTCTATTGGCCCAAATTGTTTCCAGTAGTTAGACTGTACTAAGACCTTTAACACCTCATCATTAGTTTTCAGCTCAATAATTTCAAATTTGATAACTTTGTCTGAATACTCATAGTGACTTGGTTGTCGAAAAAATAATCATCTTACCATTTGTGATTCATGAATACCATAAAGGGGAATCCCTTGAGGTGCAACTTGCTTGATCAAATCCTTCAGTTCATCGATGATACATCCGGAAGGAATGTCAAACTTTTTTGGATTTTTTCCTGTGAATGAGTAACTGACAAAGTCGTGTTGGCGTGGCATGTTCCACCTCCTGTTGTAATATAGTAGGGCATCATGAGTAGGGGTCATATTGGTTTGAAGTAAGTTTAATATATCATCTAGTGTTCTACCAATGGTGCATAATAACTCAATCGGCCAACACACAAAAATTGATGATTACACATTAACATTGTCTTAACATCATCATTTTTCAATTGCATACATTGAAAGCGAAATTGGTTACCTGTATCTGTGAATGTCTACCGGTAGTAAATTTCATCCAAATATTGTTTGTCGGTTAGCTGAAGGCTATTGTGCAATCTGATTTTTAGCGTTTCAAAATCACAAGCGTTAGGTACTCGAATGGGTATTGGAGTGGAACTTTGGAAATAAACACCAGTTTCGTTGTGAATAATTGATCCATTAGGAAAAATAAAAGCCAATCAGGAATTCACAATCGTCTGACTGCTTGTTTCTCCCAAAAAAGTCATACTTTGTTGTAAAAATTGGTTTGTCAAGTTGGTTTGGGACATAATGTGTTTGTCAAGTTGGTTTAGGAGAGAATGTGTGATTTTTTAGATTGTTGGCGTGTGTGATATATATAGATGGTTATCACTAACACTACTTCAATTTTTTTTTAAAAATAGAGACTCGTGCAGATTTGTGTTTGTGTTGTCAACTACAACAATGTCGTGTCACACTTTATCTTGCATTAGACATGTATTGCTTTTAAAAATATGCATGTATTTCACAATGTGTTGTCAAGTCTGACAACGATGTATCATACATGCGTAATTTATTTTAGTTGCACCAATTAATTTATTTCTTAATGCAACATTAACGGCTAATTAAGGATAAACGAATCACAACAATTTATATCACATAATGATTAAAATTAAAAATTAACCAAATGAACCAAATAAATAAATTATCCACAAAATTAAAATTATTCCAAATAAATAAGCAATTGTCACTGTCCATAAATAAATATACCAAATAAATAAAGTATCCAAAAATTATAAACCAAAAATATACAACGCAAAAATAAAACAACTTCAATGATCGTTCGTACGCTGCCAACACCTCAATCTGTGACCTACAGTTGGCTGGCCAATGTAGCGTCTTGCGATGCCCACACATTCTTCAACAACAGTATAGGTTTTTGTTCCTTCGGTCAAGATCCTCAGGTTCAGTCACCTGTCCAACTTATTAGAAATTGCTACAAAGTTATCCTAGCAAGTGAAATAAAACAAACATAACAATTGTTAGCAATCAAATACTAAAGAAAGCAACCTACAAAAAAACCAAAAAAAAATATTACCACTGCATGTTGAAGATTATGCACATCAACGTCTACCTCATTAGGTACTGCTGTCGGCATTGGTTGTTGATATCTGGTTCAACAAATTCTTCATATTGTTGAACCGGTGGAACTCTAGGAGGATCCCCTGGCTGTGCCAGACTCATGAATGGGTGCGAGATCATGTAAAACCAATCTATGTAATTTGGCGAACAGTGGTCAGTCACTGCACATAATTGCCCTACAGGTGCAATGTACTCACCAAACTGCATCCATTTATCATCAATTTCTGCAACAGAGAGCGAAGACGCAGCAGGATGTGGTGGAATAGTCTGGATGTAGTTGAACTGTCGTACAACCCTCTCCGGTCGGTGAATAACCATCAAGGGACCCCATCTAAGATGGCCGGAAAATAATGAGATGACCTCAAATTCTCTGAATGAACAGCGATCACCGTACGGAATCTAGCACACCGTGTCAGGTGTCAGGGGGCAGTGCCTTGCCAGAGGTCCATCGACATGCACGTGATCTCCTCTCATCATAATTCTCGGCAGGAACAACGAAACCAAAAGACGAAAAATGTTCATAGATCCAACACTAAATATATTTTGCAAACATATTCATTTAAATACAAGATAACATATAATAATCAACTTCAATGAAAAAAATTCGTAACATCTTAACTAACCTGTAATAAAGTGATATATCCTGCAAGCTGCCTCACGGTGCTCTTGGACGCGTCATTTAAATTATCATACATGTGCACAAGTGCAACAGTGCCCCAAGCGTAACGTCCACTCTGCGTCAAGTCACACAGTGCATCCAAGAATACCACGTGCACGTGTGTGGCACTCTTGTTAACAAAGATTGTGCATCCAAGCAGATGCAACAAATACGCTCGTTCTACTACGATCCAATCACATGCCTCGATCTTCAGCTCATACATGTCGTGCAGCCACGATAGTCAAACATAAGAGCCATGACACTGAATCGTCTCAGCTCTCACCTCTGCAGCGCTGACCTCGAGCAATTCCACCAACATTTCGACAGCGTCATCGACATGAAGTAGCTTGAAGTTATGGAATGCCTCTACAATAGGAAAATGTAGCAACGACGCAACATCATCCAAGGTGATAGTCACCTCTTCGACGGACAAATGGAAACTTTTAGTTTTCTTATGCCAGTGTTCCATAAAAGCATACATTAGTCCCCGATTGCCCGTATCTAAGGAACAAGCGATCAAAGGACTTAGTCCACTGGCCGCCACAAGACCTTCAATCTCTGGAGCAGGTCTCTCGAACTTAGTCATCTTCCTTCCATGGGAAGATAACTTTAACTTAGGACATTCCTGCAAACAATAATATTGATGATGTAAAAAAATTATTAACTACTAAACTATGTTCTTTATGTTTTTTAAAAATTACATACCTTTCCATTCCACACTCTCAAAGCAATGTGATTTTCAAAATCTGTGAGAACTGACGTGTCATGGGATCCGCCTGGAAAACCCCCAACATCAGTAACACCTTTTTCAACAGGTGCTTCTGTCTGGTCGTCGATCAATTCCTCCGCAGCCGTAGGAGGGTCCTCAACAACAACCTGTTGTTGTCGCTATCTACGAGCTGATGCAGTAGGCCTTCGCTGCTGGGGGCATCATCGTCACTCTCGTCTCTCCTCCCCAACACTTTTCCTATTGCTCGGCCTAAAGTCCGACCAAGACATCTAGTTCTAACCATTATCTGCATAATAATTATCCTATTTTTTATATTCAATGGCCTAGATTTTAATAATTGATTTCAATCATTTTTTATAACTTACAAATTTGTTATACAATTAAAATATTTGTTTCAATATTTTTTATAATAAAAATTATTTATAATTTTCAATTCAATTATTTTTATAACTAAAAAATTTTAATTAATTTAAATATAGTCTTAGTTTTGGAAATCTTATGTAATCTAATCTTACTCTTCATATGGGAAATCTAATCTAATCTAATCAAATGTAATATATATTACCAAAGATAATTAAATAAAAAAACTAGCCAAATTATATAAAAAAAAATGGAGACTAAAGAAAAATAATCAACAAACGTAACCAAATAAGTCCATACATAATGAAATTTCAATAATGATTAAATTTCACAAATGATTACAATACACTAAAAAATAATTACACTAAATTTTTTGAACAAAATCACTAAAATAAAAAATATTTCAAAATAACTACAAGAAAATGCAACAAAATTAAATTAAAAAATTTATTTTTAAATTTTTTTTAAAATAAAAATATCGTAAGTTTTTTTTAAAAAAATATTCAGTATTTTTTTAATTTTAAAAAAAATCCAAAAAAATACCATATGGTTCATATGATTGTCAATCCGTATGAACCATACAGATCACTGATCCGTATGGCAGTATTGCTAATTAAGTTTTTATAAATAACTAAAATAAATTTTTTAAAAATATATAACAGCTTTTACAACAAAATTGCGACAAAAAATAAATTTGAACAAAAATAAATTTTTTTAAAAAATATTTTTAAAAAAAAACCATATGGATCAGGTGAATAAAATGGTTTTTTTTAAAAAAATCAATTAACTTTTACAAAAAAAAAACTCATAAAAATCCGTATGAGTCATACGGATTGGTATTCCGTATGACCCATATGGATCACTAATCCGTATGACCCATATGGATCACTGATCCGTATGATTCATACGGATTACTGATCTGTATGACCCATACAAAGTATTGATCTGTATGGATTTTTTTTCTGCAAAATGCAATTTTTTTCCGGCAAAGCTTAAAAAACAAAACACCAACAACAACAACCACCCAAAACCAATTACAAACAAGCATAATAGCAAAAAAATCATTGAACAGCAGAAGAGGAACAAGCAAAAATCTCATTGAACAAGAAGGGACCATTTACCTGGAAGACGAAGAGGTGCGCAATGGAAGACAAAGTTGAATAAGCACCAATGGTGATAGAGGAAGATGAAGTTGAACAAGCACCAACGGTGACAAAGGAAGAGGAACAACCACCAACAGAGGAAGAGGAACAAGCAACAAGCACCAACAGAGGAAGAGGAAGACGAAGAACAAATATGACAAAGGAAGAGGAAGATGAAGAAGCGACCGTAGGAGGAGAGGGAATCGCGCTGTACAGACAAAAAACTAGGAGTTTTTATAATATTAGGGTGAAGGACAATTTTGCCATTTTATCACAGGTGTTGGGTGCCCCAGCAAAAATGCTGGGTGCACCAAGTAACACCCTTCCAATTTATAATCAATCCACTACAAGATAACCCAAATTCCAAGTCTACACCCATATGGCCATACCAAATCCACCACAGATTTAAATCAGATTGGACAAAAAAATTGTTATTTTGGAAATCTAATCTGGTCCACTTATAACCTAGTTCATCAGATTAAACCCATGGTGAATCAGACTCTGAAAAAAAAAAAACAAAGACTCAAGTAGGTGATTATGCAATTATTTAAAATTACTTTATATTATAAAAAAGGTTAAATTAAAATTTTGTTTTTCCAACTTTTATAAATCAACGATATTAATTCTCTTGAAATTTAATAGACATTCGGTTTCTCTAGTTTTGAAAAGTTACAGTTTTGGTTATTTCGTCAAATTGCATTTGTTAACCGTTAGTTTATAAACGTGGATGGATGATTACTTAGGTGGTGGCACACTTATATTGTGTTTATTAACAAATAATTATCATTAGTAAAGTTATTAACTTAATTATAAATTAATTAAAAACTAAAAATGTTTAATGGATATGCACATCAGATTCATCTTCCCAAAACCCCTCTTCCGCTAACCTTATAGCTTCCATGGGTACACATGTCCTGAAGTTCGTCTCGTAACGATTCTCCGTTGACCATCACTACACGGTGTTTCCCGCCTCTACTTACTGTCTAGATATGTCTAATAATAACTTCTCCAACGACGGTCACCTGTGGGTCTCCTCCCTCCGATCCTATCGCACCTCAGCTCCCACGAGTTTATTTGAGAGTATGCGGGCGATTTTTGTTTCAAACTGTTTTCCGATCTCAGCTTTTTTGTTGTTAATTGTTGGTTTATAATGTTATGTTGAGATTAGATTTTGATACTTTTAATTTAATTTTGATTACATTAGAAGTTTTGTGTGATTGGTGGAGTATTGGTTTCTTCTCAGCATTCATTATCTAAAATTGCAAATTCAAGCATGATGCTTTCGTCCTATGCCAGCAACTAATTCTTGGATTGTCATTGGAACTCCACCTATTATCCACCACTTCCCTGCTCAATGCCTTTTATTTTTTGACGTGTTTTGGCTGTGTTCGGCAATCTGAATATGTAGCGTTCTTCATTTTTTGGGTTTTAGATTTTTGCATGGTTTGGTCGAGAAAGAGAATGAGGGTTGTTGGTTTCGGCAGAAAAAGGTTACAGAGGAAGAACATAATTTTTGGTTTTTAATAGATTTATAATTATCTTAAGGCTAAATAGTCATTTTAGTCTATCAATGTGTAATTTGATGACAAATGTGTCCTGAAGGATGAAAATATAAAATTTAGAAGTGCGACAAATATATCTATCTATCACCGTTAATAAAATAGCCTACGCACAAAGGGACAAATTTGTCACTGAAATGAATGTCAACAAGGATGGCCAGCATAAGAACATATTTTTCATAATATTTTTTTTATTTTTCGTCTTCCGCTGACAAATGCGTAAATGCAAAATTTAGTCCTTGAAAATATAAAACATGCGACAAATATATCTGGACGTTAATAATAGATTGTGACTTATTATTATTATTATCTACTGATGTTATTCGTTTAGTATTTATGTAATATATTTTTTAAATTTCCTTTTAATATATATATTTTTATTATTTTGATTTCCTTGTCAAACCTTAATCTTTGTTGTTAAAAAAAATTATCTTATATCTTATAATTTTATCAAATTTCTACTAAATTTCTCACTTTTAATCTTTAAAATTATTCCATATCACAATTCCAACTTAAGTGCCCTCATATTTAGGTTGAAAATAATATTTCGAGAGTTTTGAGTAGAAAAAACACAATCGGCCGTGAGACCAAATTTATTTATTTATTTATTTTAGAAAAAGAATTTGATCAACTATTTTTTTATAAAAATATCTCACAAAATTTAAACTAGATAAAGTTAAAATGGAATTATAAGTCTTTTTCTTTAATCAATAAAATATATATATACCTCAAATATGAAAGAATTCCTTGAATAAACCTTATGTGCAGACAACACTTATTATACATAATATGAATGAAATGAAAACAGTTACTAATAAATAAAGAACCCAAATAAATTTAAATGAAAAAAATACAATAATGCTCAAACTAATACAGAGATTAACTTAAAAAAAAAAAAACTAATACAGAGGTTTAGTCTTTGCCTTTGGGACATAGAGTTGTATCTCTCGTTGATTTAAGGACTAGAGCGACCTTGCATTCCATTTGACATACTATGGCAGAATACATAATAAAGATTAATAATTAATTGAAGAAACAAAAAATTTCAAAAAAATAAAAGACTTTCATTTTTTAAATGGTAACTCAATTTTTTTATATCATAAAACTAAAGAATTTTATTTTATTTTGGAAAATAAGTAGTTATATTGATTAATTAAAAAACTAATTAACAATTTGATGGATGGATAAATAGATAGATAATCAAAGTATAAGAGTTTAAATCTTAAGCTGTATTTTACTATTTTTTAATTCTTTTTTCCATAGCTTCTCTCCGATACAATTCATTATTAACGTCCTGACATATTTGTCGCACTTCTTATACGTTCGGGAACTAAATTTTGTATTTTCATCTTTTAGAGATATATTTATCAGTGGAGTAAGAAGACGAAAAGTCAAAAAAATATTATGAAAAATATGCTCCTATGTAGGTAATCCACGTTGGCAATCATTTTAGTGACGAATTTGTCCCTCCGTGCCACATAAGTTATTTTATTAACGGTGACGAACAAAAGTTAGCAACAAGATATATTTGTCGCACTTTTTATACTTTCAGAGACTAAATTTTATATTTTCATCTTTTAATGACGCATTTGTTAACCAATTATACATTGAGGAACAAGAATGGTTATTTGTCCTTATCTTAATAACTTCATTAATTATAGTTAATAGTTAATAAACAAAACATAAGTGTGCCAACTCAGCAATTAATTGGTCAACATTAAAACTTTAAAGACGGATGCAATTTGACATAGTAACCAAAATCACAATTTTTCAAAATTAAGTAGACCAAATGTCTCAATTAAATTTCAGGAAAACCAAATTCACTGATTTATAAAACCAGGGGAACCAAAATTACAATTAAACCTATTAAAAATGTAAGAAGAAAAAAAGAGACAATTTCCACTAAAAAGTTTCTGCACCATTTGTTTTAAAGCTCACAAGGGCAAAATTCACTGATTTATAAGTGATGCATCTACTGCAGATTAGTTGGCAGTGGAGCTGGTAATGTCTGAAAAGTCTCAACACAACAAAACTAAAGGCAGCTCTCAAATCGGACCTTACAAAAAATCATAATCATATTCATCTCCCCAGCATAAACTGCTAGCTAATATACAGTAGTAGCATTCTACAAAACCGACATAGCAACATGCTTGATCTACAATAAAAAAACTAATTTAGGGAATTGCTTGCACCCAAAATAAATGATCAAGGGAAAAGTGGAAATTACAACTGTAGATGAAAGCCATATTATTCCCTATCCATTCATCAAAGAATAAATACATAGACGGGGGGCTATGCTACAGATTACATAAGTAATCATAATAGGCTATAGAATAAATGGATGGGTTACTAGAAAATAGTGTAGTTCCATCTTACTTTGGGGGAATTGAAAGATTATTCTCAAGCATAAAGGAGAGATCATGCATCTGTGACATCAACATCTCTACGTCATCTTTTGACCCTACTGCAGTGGAAACATCTCCAGAGTTTCCTCTCGTGATATCCACTTCAGCCACCCTGAACATGCAACAGATGGCATAAATTTCTATTTTGAAAATACAAAATGTCAATCAAGGTCTAATGTTACTTTGAAGAATGTCCAAAACCGACATCAATTAACCAGAGCATAAAATCGTAAAATGCATTGCCTATACAGTGATTTAAAGGATGAAGAACTTCCAAGTCTCCAGTGCTTTCAAGGTAGAAGTGTAAAAAGTAGTTACCTAGGAAGGAGAATGATGTTTGAACATTGTACTTCTAATAAAAGATTAATATAAATAGAACAACGCACTAGTTTGTTCCTTCTCACATTTTTTCTCCCATTCCCTTGTGAGGCATATCCTTTTCAAGTCATAACATGCAAAGCTAAGAATTATGCCATCAATCATTTCCCCGTTCAACATGGCCATCCAACAGAACCCTTGTGTACAGCAGATACCCTTGGCCAACCTTTCTATTAGTAAGTTATGTTGGTTATTACCTAGATGCATCAATTTCCTTTAAGTATTTCAACTGTATAGACATCCCTTTAGTTGGATTATACAATTAGCACTAAATGTAAACTGAATGATTGAACTCAAACTCCTAAAGGTGTTGGATATACACTCAAGTCCACCTGGTACTCCAAAAGTGGTCAAATTGAACTATGCATACTTATGTTAAAAAAATGCAACCAGCATAATATCAAGTCACCTGTTGGAAGAAGTAGCTGGAAAAGAACTCAATGAACTACCAAACTGTCCTGAAAATAGATCATGCTGTGAAAACCCACTAAAATCTTTATCATGTGAGCTGTTTGACGAACTGAGTAAATTCGTTTCAGAGGTCTTTTCTGCAGAATTTACTGTTTGCTTCAAAACATTGTTGGAATGATCTTGTGTACTGGCCAAGCTAGTAAAGTCATTCCAAAGATCAAATGAATCAATATCATTAGTAGTCCTGGTATCATTTGTTTTACTATTGCTGACTTGCCATTGGTCATCTTGCATCCAGTCAAAACTTCTGTGAGAAGAAGCATTAGTACCCTCTTCTGTTTTCATGTCATTAAGATCAGCAGTAATTTCTGACTTCCCAATCTGGGCTGTAATCGCAGAGTTGGAAACACCACTGGAAGGATTTTGTGAAATAGCTGAGCCAGTAAAATCATTCCATGCATCAAATTCATCAGCTACTTCATTAGTAGTTGCAATACCAGTTGCCTTGTTATCGCTCCCCTGCAATTGGTTATCTTGCATCCAGTCAAAATTACTCGAAGAACCAGTAGCACTTTCAGTTGTTTTCATATCATTATGGTCCTGGGTAAATTGACATTTACCAGCCTGGCCAGTTATCTCTGAGTTGGATAAACCAAAGTACGAATGTTGTGTATTGGCTGAGCCAGTGAAATCATTCCATGCATCAAATGAGTCAGCAGCTTCATTAGCACTGATGGTATTTGTTGTCTTGTTATTGTTATCTTGCCACTGATCTTGCATCCAGTCAAAATCCTTGTTAGAAGAGCTATTAGCATCCTTTAATGTTTTTGTAACATTAAAATCAACAGAATATCCAACATTTCCAGTCTGGGCATTAGTCTTTGAATTGGAAATAGTACTAGAAGGATCTTGTGTGCTACCTGAGCCAGTAAAATCATTCCATTCATCAAATGAATCTTTATCTTCAGCAGTAGCCACAGTATCAGTTGTCTTGTTATCACTCCCTTGCCATAGATCATCTTGCATCCAGTCAAGATTTCTACTTGAACCATTAGCACTTTCTGCTGTTTTTGTACCACTAATATCCATGGTTGATTCTGATTTCCCAGTCTGGCAATGTACCTCTGAATTGGAAGTACTCCATCCATCACCCTGAAAATAATCGTCTTCTGTGGATGCTGAAAGATTGAAATCATCATTCTTGTTTACACCAACAGAATGTTTTGAGAATCCAGATGCCATATCCAATTCAACTTTAGAATGATCAACTGATTTGGATACTTCATGAACAGGACCAGAACTAGCAGACGTAAAGCTGGCCTCCCAACTGGAAAATGAATTACCACTCTGATTTTCCACAGACCCAGCATCTACTTCCGAAGCTTGGACATTCTGAAACAAACTAAGATTTTCACTAGCCTGCAAACTCTTATCTGAAGCACCACCAACTTGTCTTTCAGAAGCCAAGTTCTGTTCAAACATATCAGAATCAGATTCCCTACGGTCAAAAAAACTATCAAGATCAACTCCAGCCAAATTCAATGAACTTTTCCCCTGAAACACGGCCGGATCCGAAGTACTTGTCTGAACTCTCTCAGCCTCAGAAGGCCATCTAATTTCCAAATCTAGCAGTTCAGATAAGGGAATCTCATCTTTCGATTCACTCCTCCCCCTGTTCCATTCATTTTCATTCACTACTGGTGCCACCATCTCCTGAAAAACAATGTGCACAGAGTTAACACAGCAATACATCAAACCTCAATTTTTTTTAATTAAAAAAATAAAAGACAAAACTTGGACATAGTTTCTTAAGTGCTTTTGGTGCTGTTCTTGAATTAAAATTGGAGTTTTGCCTTGATAACATATGATCACCTTTAATACAAACCTTTATTACGCAAGTTACCATGGTAAAACTCCAATTTTGATTGGAGAAAAATACCAAAAGCACCTAAGGAAGTTCATCTAAGATTTTTCCTAAAAATAGGGACAGAACTTAGATCCAGTTCCACAGGTGCTTTTGGTATTATTCTACCATCAGAATTGGAGTTTCACCTTAAAAACCTATGCTAACATTCAATGTAAACATTCATTAGTAGATTATCAAGGTAAAGTTCCAATTCTAATTGGAAAACAGCACCTAAAGAACTCCATCTAAGATTTATCTAAAAAATAATCATTAGTGTAACAAAACAAACTATCATTTTATCTACTTTTCTTTCCTCTTTGCATTATAAACAAAGGAAAAATGCATAACATTTACATCAAAGTAACACCAATAGTTTCCAATTTCCAGCATTAAGACTGAATCAGTAGGAGATATAAGGTTAGCCCAGTGGTTGGGGAAAGGTGAAATGAGGAGGGGGGAGAGGTTGTGGGTTCGAATTCCCCTAACTGACATTTCTGACAAAACTAACATTTGTCAATAATAAAAAAATGACTAAATCAGCAAAAAAAAAAAAAAATCATTTTTTTAGTAGAGAAAGCGATGATATTGATATTACCGATCCATCGAGTTGAAGCGACTCGAGCAGCCACCGATATCCAATGGTGCTCTTGAATTTGAAGGGTTCGGGTGGGAGGTCGTTCTGGGGATTCGTGCCGCAAAAAACGCAGACGGAAGATTGCAAGTCGCGGATGAGTCTGCCATTGCAATTCTTGCAGCGGAGGTAGTTCGGCGAGGAATCGAGCTTCGCGATGGTTTCGGCGACGGAAGGGAGCTTCGGGAGCGCGAGATTTTCCTCCTTCTCGGGCTCGTACCACGAGAGATTGGCCTCTCTGCGGAGAAGAGTTCGGAGGTGCTTTATCTGATCCAATGGCATCTCGAACGCCATTGTTAGGATTTTGAATCGCAGTGTCTCTCTCTCTCTCTTCTTCTTCTTCTTCTTCGAGATTCAGTGGTTAAGCGAGTGTAGGGAGGAAGGATGTTGTTAGATCGGTTTGGTTTGGTTTACAGAAGAACGGAACTAGAGGGTTGTATGAAACGGTGCCGTTTGCTAAGAGGAGTGAATCAATTCATAATAAAGAATGGATTTTTTTCAAAAGCTTTTTTTTATTTTTTACTAAGTTAATGAAACAAATGATTATTTCTTTGAAATGAATTTAACTAAATGTACGTGGTTGATGGAAGCTGTTAGAAAGTGCAAACTTGATATGGGTTATGTGAAAGTAAAATACATCATTTTAAGATAAAAGAATATTAGAGAGATGAAAGAATATTTATGATTAGTGGGTTGACAGCTAATTTTATCATGTGAGGATATCATAATGGTGGAACTAAAAGCTTATATTTCATTTGTAGAAAAATAAAAAGAAGTAACTGAATGAATGTTAACCAATTTATTATCTATTCCTATTCAAATTATAAAAAAAGGTTTTATATGTGTGAACTACATTGCTACGTGTAAAAAAAAAAAAAAAAAAAACTATATTGTTATTGACAATCTTACAAGTTACAACTCTCCACCCAAAAAAAAAGAATCTTAGAAGTTACAGCCATGTTGTTTATCTTTCTCACTTAAAATAATTCTAGAGCTATTTTAAATAACTTATTTAATAATTATAATTCTAACATTTCAAGAAATAACCAACAAAATATTATTTTTGATAAAATTAAGAATTTATTTAGAATATATTGATAACGTAAGTACTTTTCATACTATCTATCATATAATTGAAATCAGGCTAATATACAAATATTTATAATGATAATTTATGTAAATTAAATTTTGATTGGTGAAAATTACAAGTTAAATTTTATGATAAAAGTAAAATAATTATATATAATTTAAAAATATATTATTGGTATTGAATCGTGGTTGATGATAAAATGGTAAATAATTAAGCATAAAATTCGACAAAAAGCACCCAAATGCAATATCAACAAATCCAATCATGTCTCCACCGAACAAGGGACTTTCCTTTGCGCATTTCATAAAAAGCATCCTCCATCCTCTCAAGCACTTCTTCCAACACCTCAAAGTATGGCTTCCTTTCCTCCTCATCTTCAACAGTTATAATGCTTTTCATGGAAGGAAACCACTACATCATTTTGCAGAAAATAAAATAAAATAAAGTTAATTTCAATTTTTATGAATTTTAAACAAAAATAAAATTCCAAAATTACACTTAGTCAACAAAGGTGTGATGATTGAGAGGAGTTCATTTTAACTATGCAACCATATACGAATAACCAAAATTAGTTTACTAAAATCTAATTTTAATTGTACACTCTAAATTTACGTCTTATTTCTCACTTGCAAAATTTTCATGTACGACACATGATAAACTACTCACTTTGTCCATGTAGATGTTTCTGTTTTAAGTTTTAATCCCTACATTGATAGTTATATAATTGGAATTTGTTGAGTTTTATAATAATTATTTATATTTTGAAAGATTTGTAATTAGTTGAAGTGTACAAAAATTAAAGTCTAAATTCATTCCACACTTTAATTAGTTCCAAACAGGCTAACACAAAGGAAAAGAAACAGCAAAAAGGAGCTTTTACCTTATCATCTATGTAACCAGCCTAAAAGCGAGCAACAACTATCATAAGGATGAGAGGGGAGAATAGAAGGACCAGTTGACCAAGTTTCATCTATATATTCAACTATGACCAAAGACTCGCACATGGGTCTTTCATGATGGATGAGAACTGGGACTTTGCCATACACGAGGTTTGACTGAAGAAGAAGGTTGCTTTTGGGGTTCAAGGTTTCTTCAAAGTGTTCATGTTCAAGGATTTGATGTTGAGGGGAATCTCCACCCTAATCGAATAAGGACTCGACCATTTACCTATCAGCTTCAACTCACTCTTTGCCATGTTGGGTGCTAACCAAAGTTTATTTATGAAGTTAAAAGGATCATCAATTTTAAACGATTCTTTGACACACTTTTCACTCATAATTATTAATTAATTACCTGAACCTAAATATCTTCCTTTTATAAACCAAAGCAAAAACATTGCCGTCCGATGCAGCCACAATAAGTCATTTTCAGGCTTTTTTTTACATTATGTTTGTAGCTTATGTTTGTATGAGTTTACTTTTAAGAAAAAAAATGTCTTATGAGTTTATTTAAATAAGAAGTACAAGAGAGTAGTTTAAATATGGGTTCACGTATAAAAATAGTTCTCGTTTAGCTGCTGTGGAAACGGGCGAAGCCTTCGTTCACAATGGCTAAAATGTTATATGTCAATTAAAATTTATTTAGTAAAAAATTAAAAACAGTTGCACCAGCCGGGAATCGAACCCGGGTCTGTACCGTGGCAGGGTACTATTCTACCACTAGACCACTGGTGCTTCACATTACTAACTTGTTTAATTCTTTGAAATTAAACAATAAAAAGGGCACACGAGTGATTCCAAGTTCCAGCTACACAAACTTCAAGAAAAAGAAAAATCACAAATTAGAACCTCAGGAAACATGACCTTATAAAATAAAATTAATCATATATTCATATTTATGCATTAAGTTAACCATATGTGAAATAAACACTTATATGTAAAAGCTAAAGAACTTTGGCATGGGATTAAGAAAGGCAGCCCAGAAACGAGCAATGGTGTAGAACTCCTCCTAGAAGCATTAACCAATAGCGATAAGAAGATTAGTTAATGGTGTTAGGGGTTAGGACTTTCTAGTCTCTACCTTGGCAGGGTACTATATCATTGTCACAGGTGCCACAAATGACACATTCTGTATTTATTTAATATTTTGCTCCAATTCTAAATGCAGCATCACAAAAATCACACAAATGACACAATTCATATTTCAACTTTCAACTACACAAATCTCAAAAAGAGAAAGAAAATACACAAATTGGCCAACACTACATGGCATGTTATTTTATTGAAACTACAAAATAACTTTGGAGTAGAAACCATCCATTTTAGCCCTTAGCTAGCATTTTAGTGTCTTGGCAAACTCAACAACCTTCCATATCTCTGGCATAACATCTTTGACAACACCATGTGCACAAAACCTTTCATCACATTTCACCAACTCAGGTGTGTTGCTTTGGTCAAGCAACTTCACCCCATTGGATATCTCTGTCACCCTCAGCCACCCTAAGAAGCTACCAAGTGCAATGTCCAAGAAACCAATTTGGTTGCCACCATAAAAGGCCATGCCTTTGCTGCTACTTTTAAATACATCCTTCAATAGTGCCAATCCTTGTCTCACTTCCTCTATGAATCTCTTCTTCTTATCTATTTACGATTCTGTTGTAAATATAGCTTTAGTTAGTTATAATTAGCTGTCAAATTGTTATGACATATATACAGTTAGTTAGTTACTATGCAGTTAGTTAGTTACTCTTTTTCTGTTGTGAATCCTTTGTATATAAACCATTTCTTGTAGCACATTCGCCAATGAATTTCAATCTGTTTTCATTCTTCACTTTGATATCTGACATGGTATCAGAAGTTACTCCTTCCGTGCCTACTGCTTCCTCTTGAAGCTTCTCTCTGTGTATTACCTTCTTCTTTATGATTGTTTTCTTCTAAATCGTTTCTTTCCTTCTCCTCTTGGTCATGGCTGTCATTGATGATTCTAACCCCTTAATTCTTCATTCATCCGATAATCCTAGCATTGCTTTAGTTTCACCCCCCCTTACAGGTGAAAACTACAATTCTTGGTAGAAAGCAATGCGCATGGCACTTCATGGGAAGAACAAATATGGGTTTGTCGATGGTTCAATTCCTAAACCTGCTTCGAGTCACTCCACCCATGCTTTGTGGCATCGCAATGATAGTATTCCTAAAACTTTACCAATTAAAAATTACTTTTTTAAGGCTTTTACTTTTGTTGTTAAGAGAATATGGAGTAGAAGAGAAACTTAACAGAAAGTAAAAGGGAAAATTAAATGCACAGCGGAAAGTAAAAGAGTAGGGAAGAAGGAAACAAACACACAAGAGTTTTTATACTGGTTCGACAACAACCCGTGCCTACCTCCAGTCCCCAAGCGACATGCGGTCCTTGAGATTTCTTTCAACCTTGTAAAAATCCTTTTACAAGCAAAGATCCACAAGGGATGTACCCTCCCTTGTTCTCGTTGAACCTAGTGGATGTACCCTCCACTAGAACTGATCCACAAGAGATGTACCCTCTCTTGTTCTCAGTCAAACCCAAGTAGATGTACCCTCTACTTGTACCACAAAGGATGTACCCTCCAATGTGTTAAGACAAAGATCTCAGACTGTTACACCTTTGATACTTTGTGAATGGGGATACAAAAGAATTCTCAGGCGGTTAAACCTTTGAACGCTTTTGTATTAGGGAAAGGGAAGAATCAAAAGAATTCTCAGACTGTGTCGTTTTGAATTCTTTGACAAGGGAGAAGAGAGACACAAAAGAATTCAGGCGGTTAGTCCTTTGTTCTTTTGGAAAAGAGAGAAGAGGGACACAAAAAGAATTCAGGCGGTTAGTCCTTGGCGAATTCTTTTTGGCAAAGGGAGAAGAGAATAAAAAGATGAATAGCACAAGTTTTCAAGGTTTAGAAAACCAGAAAACTTCAGAAAGCTTTTGGTACAAAGAAGAAGAAGAAGTTCAAAGAGATTTCAATGTTTGTAAAGGATTGATTGGAAAAGCAAAAGTATTCAAGATTGTTGTTAGAAAGATTGATTGAAAATGCAAAACAAAGCTTTGCTTTTATAGACTCTTCATGTCTGGTCAAGAAGGCCATTCAGAAGAGTTATAACTTTTAGAAAAACTTAAAACCCATTTGAAAAAGTCAAAACCTTTTTGAAGAGTTACATCTTTTGATTTTTCAGAAACAGTCACTGGTAATCGATTACCAAATAAGTGTAATCGATTACACAAAGCTTTTGAGTGAAACAATGTGACTCTTCATTTTTAAATTTGAATTTCAACGTTCAAGGACAATGGTAATCGATTACCAAAACATTGTAATAGATTACAGCCTTTTGAAAATATTTGGAACGTTGTAAATTCAGTTTGAAAACTTTTTCAAACTCATTTTGCTACTGGTAATCGATTACAACAATATGGTAATCGATTACCAGAGAGTAAAAACTCTTTGGTAAAAGTTTTGTCAAAAACTCATGTGCTATTCAAAGTTTTGAAAAAACTTTTTAATACTTATCTTGATTGAGTCTTTTCTTCATTCTTGAATCTTGAGTCTTGAATCTTGATCTTGATTCTTGAGATCTTGATTCTTGATTGTAGACTTTCTTCTTGAGTCTTGAATTCTTCTTGATTCTTGAACTCTTGACTTGTTCTTGATTCACTTGAGTTGTTCTTTGATCTTTTGAGCTTTTTGTTCATCACCTTTGTCATCATCTTTTGTTGTCATCATTGTTATCATCAAAACACCTTTGAATCATTGTTGATTCATCATGAAGCTTTGCTTCCACAGCATGACTATCCTCCAAATTATAAGAAGAATGGATATTCCTCAGAGGTCAAGAAGCAATCTTCTTCCTCCTCGGAACCATCACACAAGGTTGCTCACCAAGTGTCTGTTGATATACCTAAATCACAACCCTCTTCTGTTGACTTGGGTTCCCAGTTTCAACTTATTGCTCAACAATATAGCCAATTGATGAATCTTTTAGAAAGTCATGCTACCAATGTTGTCATTCTTCATGATGTTTCTTCCATAAGTGGTATGATTCTTTCTACTTCCACTTCCAATTTTCTTCATGATTGTTGGCTTTTAGATTCTGGTGCAAGCATTCATATTACTTGCTCTCTTCATCATTTTAGATCTTATTAGCTTGTTTATGATAAAACTGTAACTCTACCTAATAGTGACATTATACCCATTCTTGCCATTGGTTCAGTTTGTTTAACCAACACCTTAGTCTTGCATAATGTTGCTTACATTCCTAAATTCAAATTCAATTTAATTTCAGTTAGTGCCCTACTAACTAATCCTAATTTGCCCATTTCTTTTCCCAAAATGAATTTGATATTCAGGAGAAGCAAGCTTGCAAGAAGATTGGAAGAGGGGATCTCATCCAAGGCCTTTATGTCCTAGACCTCAAGGACACTCATGATTGCAAATTTACTTTTTTTGTTATCAATTCACACGTAAATTTCACTCTTTGTAAAAATGCTCATATTTGGCATTCTAGGTTTGGTCATATATCATACAAAGTTTTCAATCATTTGAATAATAAAATTGGTTTACAATTCTCTCCTAATTTCTCTTCTTCTAATTTTTTTGTTTGTCCACTTGCTAAATTTAGAAGATTATCCTTTCCTAACTCTAACAATTTATTTGATTTACCTTTTGATTTACTCCATTGTGATATATGGGGTCCCTATGCCCACCTACATATGAGGGGAAGAGATTTTTCCTTACATTGGTAGATGACTGCTCAAGATTCACTTGGCTATTTCTGCTTAAACAAAAATCTGAAGCTTCAATCTATGTGAAACAATTTTTCACCATGGTTCAGACTCAGTTTGGTGTTTCCATCAAGTGCCTCAGATCTGATAATGCTAAAGAGCTTGCTCTCACTCAGTTTTTGACTTCCATAGGCACTCTTCATCAATTTTTTTGTGTTAAGAGACCAAAACAAAATTCAGTAGTGGAAAGGAAGCATCAACATCTGCTCAATGTAGCCAGAGCTTTGTACTTCCAATCTAAAGTTCCTATATCATTTTGGGGAGATTGTGTTACCACTGCAACCTTTCTCATCAACAGAACTCCTTCACCATTACTAAAACACAACTCACCCTTCAACATTCTGTTCAAGAAGGAACCATATTATCTTGCCTTGAGGAGTTTTGGTTGTTTGGCCTTTGCCTCCACTCTTCCATCATCAAGGAACAAGTTCTCCCCTAGAGTAGTACCTGCAGTATTTGTTGGCTATCCAAGAGGTTATAAAGGATACAAATTGTATAGCTTGAACACTAAGAAGTTTTTTGTGTCTAGAGATGTTGTCTTACATGAATCCATTTTTCCCTTTCAAACCATTTCACAGAACCAAGTCATTCTTGATTCCTTACTTGATATGGTTATCCCATCCCTCTCACTAATACATTACCTAACCCTGACCAAAATACTAGCCAATCACCATAGACACCTGCTAACTCTATCTAAGATCCAAGTGATCCACCCTTAGTCCCTAGCCCAGATCAACTTGACCTTTTGCCTTTTGTCACTTTAAGAAGGAATACACGCCACACTAAGCCTCCCTTATACTTGTCTGACTATGTTACACCAAAACCAAAGACTGCATATCTGATCCAACATCATTGTTCCTTGTTGGCTCTTAGCTCCCCTTACAGAGCTCTCATTAACCAAATTTCAGCTATATATGAACCTTAATTTTATCATCAAGTTGCCCCCTATCCTGAATGGCGTCAGGCAATGAATGAGGAAATCAAAGCTCTTGAGGAAAATTCCACCTGGACACTTGTTCCCTTACCACCTGATAAGCATTATATAGGTTGTAGATGGGTGCATAAGGTTAAATATAAAATGGATGGCTCTGTGGATAGATACAAAGCTCGATTGGTTGCCAAAGGGTATACTCAACAAGCTGGAATCGATTTCTTTGATACTTTTTCTCCAATGGCCAAGCTTACCACTGTGAGAGTTTTGCTCTATGTTGCTGCTGCTAGAAACTGGTGCCTTCTCCAATTAGATGTTAATAATGCTTTTTTGAATGGAGATTTGTTTGAAGAAGTTTATATGGAACTTCCCAAAGGTTACAAGTCAGAAAATTCTTGCTTGGTAGGCAAATTGAACAAATCATTGTATGGACTTAGACAAGCTTCTAGACAATGGTTTTGTAAGTTCTCCACTACCCTTCTTAGTCATGGGTTCCATCAGTCCAAGCATGATTACTCCCTATTCACCATTGGTTCAGGGAATTCCTTAGTCATTCTACTAGTGTATGTAGATGACATCATCCTGTCTGGACCAAATTCTACCTCTGTGCAGGCTATTCAGACCCAATTGCAATCTATGTTTCAATTGAAGATCCTTGGCCCTTTGAAATATTTCCTTGGCTTAGAAATAGCTAAATCCAGCAGAGGTATCTCACTCGCCTAGAAAAAATACATTGGCATGCAAACCTTCCAATCTTCCAATGGATCCCAACTTGAAGCTCAATCTTCATGATGGAGACTTACTCCCTGATCCCTCAATGTATAAGAGGTTAATTGGTAGATTGGTTTATCTGACCATTTCACGTCCTGATATAACATTTGTTGTGAATCGCTTGAGTCAATATATGAAAGAACCTAGAGTTCCTCACCTAAATGTTGTCCATCATCTTTTGCAGTATCTCAAATCTGCTCTAGGACAAGGCTTATTTTTCCCTGCTCAGAACTCTCTCAAACTCACTGCCTTTGCTGATGCTGATTGAGCCAGCTGTGTTGATACCAGGAGGTCCACTTTTGGCTTTTGTGTGTTTTTAGGGAATAACCTTCTCTCTTGGCGTTCTAAGAAACAACCAACTGTTTCTAAATCGTCCACAGAGGCTGAATATCGTGCTTTGTCTTTTGTTACTAGTGAAGTTTTTTGGTTGAGAAGGTTACTTCTTCACTTTGAAATTGATATGCCCTCTGTGATGTTGTTTTGTGATAATAAATCTGCTATAAGCCTTGCCTCTAACCCTGCGCACCACGAACGGTCCAAACACATTGACATAGACCACCATTTCATCAGGGAGTTTGTTCAATCCAATGTCATCAAGCTTGTCCATGTCAAGAGCCAACACCAAGTTGCTGATGTTTTTACAAAAGCTCTTCCAGGACCAATTTTTGGTAAAGTCATTGCCAAGTTGGGAATAATTAACATCTATTCGCCAACTTGAGGGAGGTATCACAATTCTGTTGTAAATATAGCTTTAGTTAGTTATAATTAGCTGTCAAACTATTATGACATATATACAGTTAGTTAGTTACTATGTAGTTAGTTAGTTACTCTTTTTCTGTTTTGAATCCTTTGTATATAAATCATTTCTTGTAACGCATTCACCAATGAATTTCAATCTGTTTTCATTCTTCACTTTGATATCTGACATCATCCTTTCCTTTGGCTCCTCTAATGGATCTCATGGTCGGGTACCACTACATGCATAGTCTCAATTTCATATTTCAAATCTTGCACATTCAAACAATGTTGAGTTTTAACAGGCATATGTTGTGTTAAAGTAATTTTTTTACATGTGAACTAATGAAACATTATTGTCAATCAACCTCATCGTTATAACTTTAAAGATAATTATTATACAAACTTATTGTACACAATGATTTATATGATTTACGATTAGATAATAGCTTAATAGACTTGTGCACTTGTATTATTTATTCAATAATTTTACGTTGCAATTTTGGGAGACACTATAGTCATTATGCTAAAATTGTAAGCTTTTATATTTATTGAAAGTGGCAGATATGCAATGGTTTTAGCTTTCATTCTAGTTTCCACTTGGGTTGACTAATAAATTGAGATAATGAATTTTAATCTTTCAGCATACAAACATTAGCTACAATGGAAGTTTTAAAATGTCTATTGAACACACATAAAGGGAAAAAATATTGTTTTTATTTTTGAGGTATATATTTGAGAATTATGTAAAAGGAGATAGATATACTATTGCTTTTATCATATACATTATAGTATTATTTTTATGTTTAAATAATGAAATTGAATTTAAATATTCTACAAACCCTTAAAATTATGCCCTTTTTATTTAGTCTATTTAAATTTCATTCATTTATATTCTTATATATTAACAAAAATAGTATATTTTCAGCCCTAGATATTACAGTCATTCACAAATCACTATTAGTGTGCCTTTTGAAATAATTATTATAAAAATCAACAAACTTAATATACATTGTGTTTATTGTGTTTATGATTAGTTGACAATGTAAAACTATTTTACACTATCAATACATAACTTGTTTTCTCATTTTCAAAAGCTAAAACAAAATAACATTATAAAAGCTAGAGAGCATTGGCATGGTATTCACAAAGGGTTATTTTACCTTTTCATCAATATAAGCAGCAGCCCAGAAACAAGCAACGGCGTGGTCATAAGGATTAGAGGGGACAATGGGAGAGGCAGAGGACCAAACATCATCCACATACTGCACAATGATGAAAAACTCACTATGGGTTTTGTCCCTGTGAATGAGAACAGGGATTTTCTTGTAAATGGGGTTGGATTGAAGGAGAAGCTGACTTTTGGACTCCAACCTTTCCTCAATGAATTCATACTCCACTGATTTGTTGTTTAGAGCTATGCGAGCCATCAACACAAATGGACTTGGCGATGCCCCCAACAACTTGACCTCACTCGGTCTTGGTATGTTCAATAGTCATAAGAAGATTAGTTGATGGGGGGGTAGGACCTAGGAGGTTAGGTCACAACGTGAACTTGGAATGCTAGATGATGTTGTGTTAGTATAATCTACCTGCCAACTAATTTACTGCACCTACTTGTTGGTGTCCTTTCATTAACGACACTAGTACACTTGTGCAAAAACATGAGTTTAAGTGATTAACTTTGGTATATGATCATTGTGTAAAGATTTACATTATCAATCAATCAAAAACTACCTTATGTATTATTTTTAAATCAATTACAAAAATCAAGAATCTTAACATACATGTTAATTTACTATTAGATGATAATATAAAAATCTTCTACACTAACACTATCAAGTGTCAAATGTGTGTGTGTGCTTGCGTGCGCGCGCGTGTGGGTGGGTATTCATACCAACATATCAGGATATGCATGTAACTCCAGTATCCTAATTTCAGGAAATCGTGTGGATACTGGTGTACCAACAGCCACTTCTTTGCATATATTAATTTCAGTTTTCCAATTAGAAGAGTTTTACTCTTTACTAGCACTCCTGCATCTTTTTTGAGAGGATCAGAAAGCATATTGTAATATGAAATGGCAGCAACTAACAGTAACTAAAGCTATGAATGTTCTCATCTTTCACTGGCTATTAATCCAGACAACATTTCACATTAGGCAATGATTACTTGGGCATTGGAGGTTACAATAGTGCAATCACTGTCAAAAGTAGATACCTAAAATGAACAGCTTAAAGTAGTCCCTCAAAGAATGTTAGCATGTCCAAATAGAATGATCAAATATTGAAATTGTCAAAAAATAAATGAAAAGTTTTGACAAACAGGCATAGTTGCCTTTTGCAAGAAGTGTGGCAATTGAGAATTATGAGATAATATATCTGTAAACACCATATCCTTATGCTCTTCAAATATTGGGAACACTATGAAAAATAATCACAGTAGAGAAAAAAGAGAAAAAAATTACCAGTGAGATCATATGGTATAAAAAGGTATAGGTATCCATACTACTATGATACAAAATTCTTAGTACAGGGTAGAAAACAAAGTTTAGAAAACAAACAAGTATAAAACCCTGGTTACATATAAATAAGAAAGAAAAACAGCCAAAAGTAGTGGTGACTACTTCAGGTAGCTTGCAAGATGTCCATGTTTGGATCTCTGTGCTGTTGAAGTTCCTAATTTGGACTTTCTGCACTTGCTGATTATTATTATTCTTAAGACCAACTAAACTTGTGTACAAAATCAGGTTACTATTCTTGATAGGGTCTTGAGAGTAGTTTGTTAGAATAATAATTAGTAGCAAGTGTGATTAGGTATGCTGGGCAGTTTAAGTATTGGGAGTAGGGAATTAGTTTAAATAGGAGGAGAGAGTAAGATGGGGAATTCACAGATTTGTTATCATTTGAGAAACTGAGCATTAGCTCTGTTGAAGAAAGGGGAAACCCTTTGTGAAGGAGAAATAAATCCCAGGTTCTTTGTAATTAATAAACACTAACAAAGCATAATTTTTCCTTCCTTTCCTTTCTCTGTTTGCCTCATTTTTCTCCCTGAACATATAACCCATTTCTGGTCTCCTCAAAATTTCCAACACATTTGAATCCATTATTTACAACTAAATTTTTTTTGTAATTAATGTACTCCTAGAACTAAATTATTAACTAGAATTTGTTTCAATGGATTCCAGCAAATTAATAGGACTAGTACATAGAAAGGAAAGAAAGAGGGAAAAAAAATATGAATCTTTATTGATGATGTTACAGTCCACCAACCCTATATCAGTGTGATAATCAGATCAGTCTCTGAAACTAAGAATACAGAATACAACTCAATATTAGGCTCTTTTGAGTGGTCTTCCACATTCCACCTCACTATCTTTCATGATAACAATCTTCCCTCTCCCTGTTTCCCTCCTTGACTATTTTATACTAGTAACTGAATTTGTTTATATCAATAACTATTCTGTTACACTTTTCTTAAATCCCCTTCTAACCACACCCCCCAACCTTTTTTCCTTCTATAAATTTTCTTTATTGGTGTCTCCTATCACAGATGAAATCAAATTGTCACATCATATAATCCTTTTACTAAAGAGTAATGACTTTTTTTACATTAGAAGTAATGCTTCATTCAAGTATACAAAAGATAGAAATTTCAGCAAGATTAAATGAATTTAAAATTTTAGCACTTGCATCAACTACAAAGTACAACATCATTGATTACTGTTCTCCATAACAGGTCTTAAAGGATGGAAAAGAATACCAGAAAAAAAGAAGGTTGCAATAGTTGCTTTCATTTAAAATTTCTATTTACATGTTTCCATTATGTGTGTATGTGCATGCATGTGATTTCTTATACAGCACACACATCCATCTTGCAAGCCCCAACACTATTTAGATCTCCATGCCGTTGAAGTGCCTGATTTTGCTCTTTTGCAGTTGCCAATTATTGTTATTATTCTTAAGAACAACTAAACTTATACAAAATTCAGATTACCATTTCAGACATTTTTTTAAAGTTATGACTGAAATTTCGAACAATTAATTTATTCCTTCCAACAAATTAACGAAAACTAATTTTAATAGATTCATGCAAACTAAATCAAATTTTGTCACACCATTTAACCTTATCAAATTTCAATAAATATTAATGATGTTTTTACATCTGCAGTAATGCTTCATTCAAGCAAACAAGATAGATGTTTCGGCAAGATTCCATTAAAAAAATTTAAAATTTTAGCACTTACATGATTACATCAACTCTGAAGCAAATCATCATTGATCACAGTTCTCTATAACAGGTCCTAAAGGATGGGAAAGCAACACCAGGAAAATAGAATTTGCAAGAATTGCTTCTATTTAAAATCTCTATTTAGTATTGACCTTTTTCTATTAAAAGAAATCTCTATAACATTTGTAGAAATGTCTATTACATTTGTTTCTTGCACAATCCCAACACAATATCCTAAAAAAAATTGAAGTTTCCTTTGAGGATGTAAGCCTCCTGTGTGTTCGTGTGTGTGTTACTATGATAATCTGCTTTCATGTTTTGGAAAATACCTGGAAGTCAAGTGTCACTCTTTTAATGATGAGGGTAGCTGGTGTCATGATACGCAAGTTACTTTCAATGGAACTACCAAGAAAGAAGAAGCAGACACAAACAACAATTACCAGCCGATAATTCCATCATAAACTGGCATACACAGATGTCAACTAAGTTTTCTTAACAAGACATTTCTCTATTGCTTCATCACAAAGTTCAAGAGTATTTTCCCAGTTCGCTTCTTCATAGTTTATGTCAACAAAATATCATATATCTCTTTTTCTGCAATGAACCCATGTTCTCATCTCCTCAAATAGCTTCCTAGCCTCCACAAATTTCTTCCTCTTATAGAAACCCTTTATAAGAGCATTATAGGAAGCATCAGTTAGACTAAATCCCTTTTCAACTATATCTTTATGCAAGAACCATGCCTCTTTCATATTTCTAGCTTTACAATGCCCTTTAATCAAAATATTATAGGTATTACAGTCAGGCATCACTCCTTGAGCACACATCCTCATATAAATCTCAGTAGTGGCACACATGTTATTTCTAATACAGTGCTGCTTCATAAGAGAATTGAATGTTGTTGCATTTGGCATTATACCTTTGTCCAACATCCATTTGATTAGTCTTTCACCATCTTCCAACATCCCTGACATGCAAAGCCCATTCATTAGCACATTGAATGTAACAATTGTAGGTTGAAGTCCTTTATCAAGCATAATCCGCAGCAATTCATGAGCCTTGGCCATTTCACCCATCTTACAATAAGCATCCATGAGTGTAGTATATGTAATAGTGTCAGGATAAAACCCTGCCAGATCCATTTCTTCCATAAGTTTTACAGCTTGCTCTATATTTCCTACCTTACAGAGACCATTGATCAATGCATTATATGTGCAGACATTCGGTTGAAGGCCCTTTTCAGACATTTCATGAAGAAGCTCATTTGCTATATCTACCTCTCCACGTTTACACAGGCCATCAACTAATGCAGTATAAGTGACAACATTAGGAGTCAGACCCTTCTCAACCATCTGGTTGTGAAGAGAGAATGCCTCTTTCATTTTCCTGGCCTTGCAATACCCGTCAATAAGAGCAGTATAAGTAACTTCGTCTGGTTCCAACCCTTAGTTGAACATTTCACTTAACAGTTTGAATGCTTCCACCACCTTTCCAGCTTGACAAAGCCCATGAATCATGGAAGTCTATGTCACAAAATCAGGAACTATTTTCTTACTCTTCATTTCATCAAAGAGTTTGTATTCAGCTGAAACATTCCCAGACTTGCCAAAACCACTGATGAGAGTTGTATACACCACATTATCAGGAAAAATCCTCTGATTTTTCATCTCCCTCAAGACCTGCCCTGCTTCAACTACTCTACCAGTCTTACAAAGAAGAGAAATTATGCTAATGTACGTGTATTGATTCGGTTTCAATCCCTTTCTCTGCAACTCTTCCATGAGCTTCAAGACCTTTCCTTCAACCTGACAATATCCATCAATTATAATGCTATAACTAACAACATCCAGAACATTCCCCCTAAACTCCATCTGTATTACCAGATTATGTGCTTCTTTTACCCTTCCCAATTGACAAAGCGAATGAAGAATAATGTTATACGACACAGTGTTCCAACAAACACCCACTTCTGGATACTCTCTGAACACCCTAATTCCCGTCTTTATCCCATCAAAACTGTTAGATAGCCTAGCTAGAAACAAATTACAAGAATCTACAGAGACAAGAACACCGTAATTTAACAACTTATCAAACAGTTTCCCAGCTTCTAGAAGCAACCCTGCCTCAACAAGAACTAGGAAGAACACATCAAACACACGGGGATGTGCACCCCAGTCCTTGTAAGTATAAATCAACCTCTCAGTAAATCGATCAAAAGAGTTTCCAACGTCCAAATGGGACTTTTCCCAGAACTCGAAAACCAGCCTGTGAGCCATTCTCAGATCCTTAGAAGCCACCGCAATCTGAACCACAATGCAAAGGGCTTCCAAGGAAGGGTCCCTGCGAGGCGCGCCCAGTTGAAGAAATCCAACACGAGTTTATAGTCATCCCTGATGTTCATAAGAACCCAAATGAGATGATCAGGCTTGAACTTCGACTCAAAGGGCTTGAGAATCCGGCGAAGAGGCTCGGCGCAGCACTGCTTAATGGTGGTGGAAATGTGGTGCACAAAGTCAGTGTCTGGCATTGCTTGAACCCAAAGAAGTGGAAAGTTTCACACTCAAACATCTTGGACCAAAACCCAGAAAGGGATTATGATGACAATGATAGTGAAAACAATGGAAATAAGAGGAGATAGCTACTCTCTTCATGTGCAAGAGGTAAACCCATTACACAAGTTTTGAACTTTCTCTTCTACTCTGCCAAAAGAGAGGGTTTTTCATTGTCAATTCAAATATGCAAGCAACAACCTTTGGTCGGGTTCTGTCACGGAAACCAGTAGCCCGACACAGTACGAGAATAATTGCACTTTCTTCTTCTTTACTTTTTGAATAAACAGAGCGAACAATAGAGTGAAATGAATAATGAAAGAGCCTGAGAAGATAGAGAGGGGTGAAAGAAAAAGCTCTAATCTTTTCGTCTTCGATTTGTTGTGCGTTAAGAGGTTGCGGCTATCGTCTCAGGAAAACGGTTTCGAAGCTTAGGCGAAGATGGAGCATGGCCAAGGCTACCCGGAAAAGAGCGAAACGAATAAATGGGGGTGTTTTTTTTTTTTTTAATTACTATTAGGAGTTCGTTTTGAATTATTATCCAAATATGGAAATGGAGATGTTATAACTTCTTTACTATAAAATATTTATAATTTCAATTAATTTTATAAAAAATTACTACTTTTAGGTTGTCAGTCATTTTTTTTTACAACTTTAAAATTGTTTATGTTTTTTTTTTAAAAATTATAAAAGTCATAAATTCATTTGTCACTTCTATTTTTTTGTTTTCCGTATATTTTTTTAATTGTAAATAATTTGTTAATTTAATTATTTTATAAATAAATTTTTTCTTTCACTTTTTTTAGTTTTATTTAATATTTTGTATATATTTTTATATGGTTTTATTTAATATTTTTTATATTTTTTAATATTATTTTATTTGATATATTTTTAAATTTTTTTAAAATGGTTTTATTTAAAATTTTCCTAATTTTTGGTATGTTATTTTATTTACTATATTTTCTACATTTATTTTTTTCACTATTATCTATATTTTCTGTATTTAATATTTTCTATATTTTTTTATTAATGTTAAGGATTATTATTTGTTTTGTAAATTAAAAAAATAATACAAAAGATTTAAATTTAAAAAGACTTAAATTTAAATAAAAATATTAAAATGTATTACATGTTCGTTTAACAAAAATATTAATAGTGGGATGATGTCTGAGAACGAATTTCTTATATATATGTATCGAGGTCTCTCATTTTATTGTACTAAATTTGTTGGTGATTTTTGTCCTTTTGTTTTACGACCTCTTGTTCTAGGATGATCATGTATAATTGTTTGTTGTTGTTGAGGAACATGTGTTCTAGGATAATCATGTATAACTGTTTGTTGTTGTTGAGGAACATGATCACTACTGTGACCATCATCATCATTATTGTTAGATTGTTGTTATCATCATCTTCCTCCTCATTCTCATGACTCATGTCATGCATTTGAGTAGGTAATGATGGACGATAACAAGAGCTCAATGGTGGTGGGTTATATGCAGATGGCGGAGTGTTGAAAGTGATAGCAAACCTTTGTGAGAGTCCTTTAAAAACATTTAAGGTAAAAAGAACTTGAAATTAGTATTAAGGCATATATGATGAGAACCCCAATGATTGAAACTTTGTTCACATCCTTGGGGCATGTATCCAAAGAAACCCGTTGATTGATAAATAGATTATGCATGTGATTGATGATGTTAGGGCATATATCCAAAAACATGCACTGGAGGTACATTGGGTTCAGCATGTGATTGATGGTGGTGATAGCCAAAATAATACTATAAATTAAGATTTACGAAGTTAGAAATAATAATGAATAATGATAACAATAATTTAATAAAATTCTAAAGTAAACTTACAACCTCAGTAGATAATGTTCACTCATGAATATATATCGTCTAGTTCAACATATATACCATTGCATGTATTCTGAATTTTCATGCAAAGTACCATGGTCCATTTCACCTTGAATAATATAATCATTTCAATGATTCCATTTGTTAACCCAGTGACAATGATGATAAGACAAACAAATATTTGTTCTCCCTCTCATATCTATGTCGTGGAGTTGGTCTAGGTTTGGTGGGTCATCTGGAATATTTTTGTCGCAGTCCAAATTGTCTCATGACCCTGTCTACCGCATGCCATTCCACAATTGCAAAACATATGAGTGGTACTTTTGCATGAACAATCATAGATACCTCAACATTACTAATTAATGGCCTTATTTGAGGTGTCTCATAAGTTATACACAAAAACTACAAGACATATATTATTATTGTCACATATTTATTAACGGATAGGAAACACAAAGAAATACTTAACATGAAATTAAGAAATGAAGCTCATTCATATGTTGTTTATCAAATATGACGTGTATTAGTTTGACTGAATTAGTAGGAATGTTTGTTTGGGTCATCGGCTGAGACCACCTTTATGCAAGAGGAAATTCAAGTCCTTCTTGTACTTCTTCGTCAGATAGGCCATGTATCTGTGGGGCAATGCATTTAATGCGGTCTCATGCCCATGATTGTAGCAACAACAAACATCCACCTATTTTAGTTTGTAAAGGCTTTACAGCCCGATCTAGAACTTGATAAAGGGATGCTAATACAGTTGCACCCCAACTATAATGACTTGCCTCAGTTAAATTTGATAACAAAAAAAGATACATAAAATGAACTATTGCTTCTAATGTATTTAGCATCAAGCATCCGCCTATGAGCATCATGATATGAGCTCTAGCATGTTGTACAATCACAACATCATCATCATCAATAGGAAGTAGCTGAAAATTTTTGTTGCAAATAAGTTAGATAAATCATTTTTCCCTTGATATATGTATCAGGTGAAGTGTCCTCTAGTAAGGCCTGACAAACAACACGTACATCATCGGTAGTGGCACTAGTTACCGACAGTTCGTCAATCTTGAGGCCCAGCTGTAGGGCCACATCTTGTAAAGTTATGGTTGTCTCCCCATGTGGAAAATGAAATGTGTGAGTTTTGGGTCTCCAACATTCAACCAGCACACTGAGCAAATGTTGGTTGATATCAATCTATTTGATAGTTATAACATGATCAAAACCAATTTCATTTATTAAGTTTTTGACATAATTATCTATATGATCCAAGTGCGTAAAAGCCCAAGCAGAATTACACCTTGAACGAATCATTCTCTCTTGGTCTTCCCACACTTGATTTGAAATACAATTGTCTTGTAAGCACAACAAGGAGCCATCAATAGGTCCAGATTGTGCATGTGCCATTGCTTCACAATAAAGGAAACATGAGATTAAAAGAAGGATGAAAAAAACAGGATGTGAGAAAAATAAATAAGTTTTATGAGGAAAGTTAGGTTGAATGAAAGTGCAAGTGGATAAAGGAAAACTATATGAGATAAGTTGGCTTTGGTGACTCATTAAAGTGAGAATCAATCTCATGGCATTGAGTTCACGTGGCATGCTTCAATAGATAGTGTAAATTATTCATGCCTTTGAGTTTCATGTGGCATGCATCATACACAGTGTAAACTATTGATGCCTTTTAGTGAACGTGTCAAGCATTTGTCTTTAGCCAACTTTGAGAGTCTCGTGCCTATGTACTTGATTGGACTTCACATAATGCTTTGAGTTCAAGTGATTGAAATGCCATGCTTTTGAGTTCATGTTGAATGTGTAGAATAGAATCTCGTAGCTTTGGACTTTGTTGAAGGTGTAGCCTTTGGGTTCTTCAAGTTATCATTCATAAGCTTTAAAACAAGAGTTTTCACTATCATTGACGAGCTAAGATTCTTCATCATTCACAAGAAACATAGTTGAAATTTTGTATGGTCATTTCCATACTTCATTTCATCCAGGCTAGCCTCCTGCAATATTTGCTTTCTTTTGTAATATTCACCAGCCTAACATGTTCTTTTCCTGAGCCACAGTTGAAATGATGTATCTGCCTTAGTTGAAAGCTAACCTCTGATATGAGATCCATCTCCCTTTTCTTGTTGTTCTGAACCAGCCTAACCTGCATTCCCTTATTTTCCATGTGCACTAGCCTATTGTATTTCCTTATTTCCATTATTCATTCTCGAGCTTGTTGCGTATTTTCTTCATGCAGGGACGCGTAGGATGACTTATAGGTCGTAGCACATGGCTCGACTTCAAAGTCGTAACAATGGCCACGACTTTAGTGTATTATGGAGGGTAGGGGTGGTTTTGTAGTTCAGAAGTCATTGGGTAGGGCACAACTTTAAAGTTGTGTTTAGTTTTTTTTTTTTTTAAAAATAATATGTTATGTGTAATTATTATTTTAGGGTTTTAGTTAAATAAAAAAATTGTTATAAGTAAATATTTTGTTAGGGTTTTAGTTAATTAAAAATGTTAAATGTTATAAATTAATATTATTTTAGGGTTTTAGTTATTTAAAAATGTAATATGTTATAATTTAATATTTTTTTAGGGTTTTACTTAATTAAAAATTTTATGTTATAAGTAAATATTTTGTTAGGGTTTTACTTATTATTATTATTTATACAAAAATGTAGTTATAATTAATTAAGTGCAAAAAAAATCGTACATTAAATGAAAGTTGTGGAGGTTGTATGACTTTTATCTTCATTATAAAAGGGACAATGGGTGGCACTAAAGGTCACTCATAATTTTCTCATTTAACATTACGATCTTTCATATTTCACAAAATACTATTCATCTTTCATCTTCACATTTTCCTAACAATGTTCCCGGCATGTTTTTTACATTTTATGTTAGATACGGTAAATTATTTACATTTTGAATAATAAGTTACATTTTTATTTGTTCAGAGATGGCTAGTGAAGAACCCATAATAAGAGATAATGTTAGCGACTTTAGTGACGAGGATCAAGAGCACGATGTTCATGAAAGTGGAGAACCAAGCAATCAAAGTCAGTATGAGTCATCTTCATATTTTGAAACTATTAATAGCCAACTTTTAGAAGATTTACAGTACTCAAATCCTTATCAGAACAGAGGGAGTGGCAGTACAAATGACCTTTATGAATGCATGATATTTGAATCAAAACAAGCAACTCTGAATGCCATTAAGCAATTTCATTTTCTACATTCGTTTAATTTTGATGTTGAAGAGAACAAGAGTGACAAGTATGTTGTTAAGTGTAATTAATATGCTAATGGATGTCATTGGAGGGCAAGAGCATCCTTCAGCAAAATACGCAAGAGGTAGGAGATGAAGAATATAAATGGTATTCACACATGCATAACTTCACTCATATCACAAGATCATATTAGGCTAGACTCATTAGTAATTGCTCATAATATTGTTCATTTAGTGATTGGTATCCAAATCAAAACCTTGATTGTAGACATGCTACAATGCTTTGGTTATACTGTGACATACAAAAAAGCCTACATAGCTAAATAGAAAGCACTTGAAATTGCATTTGGAAGTTGGGAAGAATCATATAGTTATTTGCCCATATGGATGACAACTGCTCAACACTTTGTACCAGGTACAATAGTTAGATACAAAACATCTACTTCAATGGAGGATGATGAGGATGAGTCTTCTAAGGTGATTCTTAATAATGTATTTTGGGCTTTTAAGTCATGCATTGAAGGCTTTGAATATTCCAAGCCAATTGTGCAAGTAAATGGGACCTTTTTAGCTAGAAAACATAGTGGTACTTTGTTGACTGCCATTGGACAAGATGGTAGTAGAAACATTTTTCCACTTGCTTTTGTAATTACTGAGAGCGAGAGCAAACAAGCTTGGATGTGGTTCTTGCATTATTTGAGTAGATATGTTACACCTCAACCAAATTTGTGTATTATATCAAACATGAAAACCAGTTTGCTAGCAACTTTGCGATAAGAACGAGTTGGATGGACTAGACTGGATGTATCTTCTGTGTATTGCATTGCCACATTGCATCAAATTTTAACAAACAGTTTAAAAATGTTGACTTAAAAAAACAAGTCATCAAAATGGGTAAGCTTCTAACCATTTCATGCATCAAATTCTTGCATTATTATGTGTTCACCATATTTATTGCTCATTGTTTTGTCTTTTGCCATAGGATATGAGATGAGGAAAACATGATTTAAGGCAAAATTGCTCGCAATGCGATCACAGATTCCACGAGCAATAAATTGGTTGGACCAAATTCTCAAGAGTAAATGGACTTAGACCTATGATGAAGGAAAACGATATGGGCATATGACTACCAACCTTGGCGAATGTATGAATTTTATTTTGAAAGGAGCTCGAGCATTGCTTATTATTGCCTTAGTCAATGAAACATTTAATAAAATAAATGACTCATTTGTTACTAATGGCATGAAAATCATGAATATGATAAAGGTAAGACATAGGTACTCTGAAGAGGTATATGTCATGATGAAAGAAAATTGACACATTGCTACCTCACATTATGTTCACATGTACGTTCAAGAAACAGGGGGGGGTTTGAAGTTCAAAAAATTGCAAATACGCGACTTTGACAACAAGTAATGGCATGCACTATTAAATTGAAATAGTCGTGTGATTGTGGAGAATTTTAGGCACTTTGAATTCCTTGCTCGATGCAATTGCAGTGTGTCCTTCTTGTAATTTAAATTATGATGATTTTGTTGACCATGTATACAAGTTGGAAAACATTTACAAAGTTTATTAGGATCACTTTCATTCCCTTGGAAGTGAAGATAAATTGCCTCAATATTTGGGTCCATATTTTATGTCTGATCCTTTGAAATGACAAGAGACATCACGAAGGTCAGCCACTACTCGTATACATAACAAGATGGGCGAAAAATTCTAAATAGGTCTAAGAAATGCTCATTATGTAGGACTGAAGGATATAATTGTAGTAACTGTCCATACAAGCAAATTGATGACTAATATTGTTTCTACTTTTTATGCTTCTAATTAATTTGTATTATTTATTTTATATTAATGTATTATGTTATTTTTATTTTAAAAACTACTTTTATTGTTAAATTAGTTTATGTTGTTAATATTAAAAATGTATATAATAAAGTTAGTTAATACTATTGTACGAAATTATTAATTTACTTAACGATAATTGTAAAAATAAATTAAAAATTTAATATTATTTGATAAATCATAAGTTAATATTAATAACAAAATATTTTAATATTTTAATTTAAATTTAACTCTTTTTAAATTTGGGTTGTCTTTTGCATTATTTTTTTTAATTTACAAAACAAATAATAATCCTTAACATTAGTAAAAAAATATAGAAAATATTAAATGTAGAAAATAGATTAAATAAAAAAATATACAAAAACTATAGATAATATTGAAAAAAATAAATATAGAAAATATATTAAATAAAATAACATACCAAAAATTAAGAAAATTTTAAATAAAACCATTTAAAATTTTTATAAAATATATTAAATAAAGAAATATTAAAAAATATAGAAAATATTAAATAAAATCATATAAAAAATATATACAAAATATTTAATAAAACTAATTTATTTTACAAAAAACATTTATTTACTAATTAATTAAATTAAAAATTTATTTTCAGTTTTTTTTTAAAAAAAATATACTAAAAATATAGAAGTCGTAAATTTTATGAATTCTATAAAAAAAATTAAAAAAAAAATGTAAACAACTTTAAAGTCGTAAAAACAAAAAAAAAATGGCCTATGACTTAAAAGTCATAAATTTAAATGAAAAATTAACTGAAATAATAAAATAGTTTACGACTTCAGTTAAAAAAAATAGAAGTCATAACATTGGTTATGAATTTCAACTCAGTCATAACAAATGTTACGACTTATTCCGTTTTGGGTAATAATTTAAAACAAATCCCCAAATGGTAATTAACCAAGAAAAACACCCCCATTTGGTCGCTTTGTCACGAAAAATCCCCAAATTTTCTCACTGTAATAACTCATTTCAAAATTTACTAATGGTATGTTTAAGGCTAAATATTCATTTGTCGTACTGGAATGATAATAAGGCAATGATACATTGTCATCTAAAAATAGAAAATTAAAATTTACTCTTTAAATATACTAAAATTGCAACACATTTTTTTTATCATTAAGTCTCCACCATTAACTCAAATTGTGTCTAGTGACACATTTGGATCCAATTATCATCGACAATATCATTGTGTGTTGCTTACACAGTAGGACAATTTTATTAGCATATTGTCGATGAAGTAATTTGTCAGTTCAAAGACCAAAATAGCACTAAGTTATTACGTTTAATGATTAAAATGACAATAAATTGTTAAGTTGAGAGACTAAAATAAAATAATTTAACAATTTTCAAAACTGATAAACTAATTCATTAATAATATGCTGACAAATTAGTCTCATTAAGTAAGCAACACATGTGGTGTTCTTTTTTATGACAATTGGATCCAAAGGTATTATGTAGGCACAAACATTTGAGTAAACAAATTAGACTTAAGGACAGGACAAATTTGTCATATTTTTTCACATTCGGGAATTTTTTATCATTGATTTTTCCTTATTTAAAATATAAGAAAGAATATAAATTTAGAAATATAAAAAGGGGGAATAATAACATTAATAAAAAATTATTTAATTTTTTGATTCAAAATTTTATTATGTTTTTAATGTTTGGAAAATGATTTATAAAAATAAAATTATAAATAGGTGTGATTAAATAAATAAATATGGAGATGAGATTCTATGAGTAGTAATTTAACTCAAATTTAATATAAGAGATTGTTTATAAAAGGGATATATTTTAAGAAATAATTGAGATGAAAAAGAGTGTGCAACTTATTCCTCAAATAGTGTGCTTAAAATTTGATATTTAAAACTTATTATTTTTCTCTTTAAAAAAATCCTTATTATCTTTCTTTCGATATCTAAGTAATTAAAAAAATGAAAAATAAAATAATTAAAAATAAATTGTTCAGAATACCTGTAATTTGTGTATTATACATGATGAAATTTTATTTTTATATAATTAAAATTGAAACAATAGATAAATAAATTTTAATATATAAATATGTTAAAATATATATTAATTTTAGATTTATAATGAAAAATTAATTTTTTTTGTATTAGATTATTTTAACTGTATATCATTTCTTAAAAATATTTTAAATTTAATTTAAATATAGATATAAAATAAATTAAATTGAAAGAAATCAATAATTAAAAGATTATGGTATACAAACAAAGCTAAAAATAAAGGTAGTTTGAAATGGTCTTGAGGGAACTTTTTGACTAATAGTAGAAATAATTAGTGAATGGTACCATAAAAAATTAGAATAGAGAATATTGAAAATGTGCAAGTGAGAATGGTAAGTAAAAGTTGAAAAATTAGTTGAAAACTGAAAAACTAATTATAACTAAAAAAAGTGAAAATTCTTAAGTTAACTTATTGAATCATAAGAACTAATATTTGATAAAATTATTTGTTGAAGTAGATGATAAATATATTATAAAAAAGTAGCTAATAAATATAGAATGACAAAAATGAACATATTTTATGGTATTTTCTACAAAAAAATTATTTATTGATCAAAATATATTTTTAGATATTTGTAATTTAGTTTTTTTAATTAATTTGAAATTCTTGTAATTTTTTTTATTTATACACGGATTATTTTAGTTTCAATCACTATATCTCTTTCATGTTGTGTATTTTAATATTAATCTTATATTATGTCTTAAAATACTTTTAATCAATTTTAAAATAAAGTAAAGATAAAAAAGGTAAAAATAATATACACTTAAGTAAATGTCAAACGATTATTATGTTAATTAGTATGATGCTTAAAATAAATAGTGTAATATAGAAGTATCCAATAATAATAATAAAAATAAAATAAATATATTATTTATTGCTATCAATTTCTTATGAAATAAAAGGGTAAAAAAAGAAGAAGAAAAGCCTACTATGTAAAAAAAAAGGATAAAAATAATAAAATCCAATCTTATGAGTGGAAGAAAAGAAGAAAAAATATAAAAAAATATTCTTTTATGTAAAAATGAGTAAAAAAGAAATATAATGGATATTTTAATGTCAAAAGTGGTTAATGTATTGATGTTAAGGTTAAATTGTTCAGGTAATACTTAAGTTCGATTCTTAGTAAAAATAATTCTTTGTCAAACTTTAATTACTTTTAAACCAAATTCTAAATTAATGAAAGTCTCTTTCTCCTTATGAACCGGAGGATTAAGACCAAAATAAATATAATATATATATATATATATATATATATAATATAATATAAAAGTTAATATTTTAAAAAATATTAATTAAAATAGCACATCAACAGACTTTACAAACTATTAAAAAAAGGTGTTTATTGATAAATTAAACAAATTTTTCAATTAATAAAAAAAGTTAAAAACTATATGCAACAACATGTCAAACATAACTTAAGAATGTACTTGTGAGAATAATACTCGTACTATGAATTGACTTTTCACTATATTTTAAATAGTAAGAACAATTTATAATACAGTATATGCTGTTATTATTTTCACATGTGAAAACGGTGATACCGGACAATGTTGGTATCTTGATGCATTAAATATGGAATCTCAAGCAAATTGATGACCAGTGACAACATTGATCCAGATAAATGTTGCTGCTTTGATTTGGTGGAAGAAGTGATGGCAATGGTCTCCAAAAACTGAGACATTGGTGGAGCCATATACACTCTCTCCTATATTGGAAAATCAATTTGACATTTCAGTTGTTATTTTGTGTCCTCCTCCCAAAAGAATAATTTTAAAAACTTCAATGGTTATAAAAATGTTGTTTCTCAAGTTTTTTTTAAGGGAATGCTGTTTCTCAAGTTAATTATTTTTCTTATTAGATTTGACAGAATTTTTTCTCGGTAGTGGTCCTTCATGAGTTCCTCCACAAATAGTGGTGGAGTGTACCTACAATGGCACTTTGATGCTCAAGTTAAAGGCACAAAGATTTACAAGTATCAATATATGTGTTAGAATGTGAATGTTATACCTAAATCTTTATGAATTTCTTTTATAGAGGTGAAATTAGATGTTTAGATCTCAATTTTTCTTTAATAATAGATAATTTTTGGATTAAGAGACTATTTCTTATCTTTCAGTTGAAAGATAGAGTTTTCCTTTTTCCTTGTTTAAAATTGACATATTCTCTTAATCTAAGTAGCTTACTCGGTCGATTGTAGAGTGCGAAGACCTACTGAGTTTGAGTAGGACATATGTCCCCCAAGCTCTGAAGTCGACTATAGGAGCTTTATTTCTGAAGTAAGTTTTGCTATCTGTTAGCCGAGTATTGGCTTGATTGAAGTCGAATCCGAGAAGTGCATCTTTTAACTTTATGTTTTCCACTAATTCATAAGTTTTTAATCAAGGCCGAGTTTGAGTAGTGAGGCACCCAAAATGTCAATTTATCAACCATTTTCAGATGCATTCAATGCTTTTGCGGGTTTTCAGAAAAGGTGCAATGATTGTGTCTTTTGAATTTCAAAATGTTGATAGGACAATCTAATGTCACGTCTCTCCCCAACCATTGATTTGTGGCTTTAGGAAAGGATCTAACGGTTTGAACGGGTGCGTCCCTTTGATTGCCAAAAGCTTCCAGAACACTATATAAGGTGGGGAATTTGTTTCCACTCCAGTGTTGCTTTTATAGTCATTCCTCTTATCTCTGGTCATTATGTTAGAGTTTTGTGGTCTTAGTCCCACATCGCTTGGATTGTTAGAGTTTTGTTGTCTTAGTCCCACATCACTTGGTTTGTAAAAACTTGTGTCTCATTAGTGTTATATATAGAGACACCTTGTAAGCTTTTATGCGCAAGAAATAAAAGTTCTCCTAGTGTAGCCGTGGACGTAGGCACATACATTGTGTGTTGAACCACGTTAAAACTTTGTATCTTTTCTCTCTTCCCTTTATTCCTTTCTCTTCTTTTATTGCTCTATGCTAACAACTAGTATCAAAGCTTTTGGTTACTCCATGGGATTTCCTTAGTTTAAAGGAATTAGTGGGAGTCTTCTCAATTTAGAGGAGGCAGTGGGAGCAATGGCATTAGAAGAGGGGAAGGTGAAGATCGAGAAGTTCGATGGTAGAGATTTTAGCTTTTGGAAGATGCAGATAGAGGATTATTTGTATCAGAAGAAGCTGTATCAGCCCTTATCAGGGGTTAAGCCAGACGACATGAAGCAAGAAGAATGGAACTTGCTGGATCGACAGGCTCTTGGCATGATCAGATTGACATTAGCCAAGAACGTCGCGTTCAACATCGTAAATGAGATGACTACTGCAGGCTTAATGAAGGCATTATTAGATATGTACAAGAAGTCGTCGACAACCAACAAAGTATACTTGATGCGCTGGTTGTTCAACCTCAAGATGGGAAAAGGTATCTCTGTAACTGATCATATTAATGAATTTAATACTATTCTTGCCCAGTTGGAATCAGTGCAGATTAAATTTGAGGATGAGGTGAAGGCATTGATTCTATTATCATCACTACCGAATAGTTGGGCTGCAACTGTTACTGTAGTTAGTAGTTCTACGAGGGAGAACACATTAAAGCTTAGTGACATCCGTGACTTGATCTTAAGCAAAGATGTTCGCAAGAGAGATTTAAGAGAATCTTCCTGTCATGTTTCCAATTCAGCATTGAATACTGAAGGCAGGGGAAGGACTACCCAGAAGGGTCAGAATGGTCGAGGCAGATCAAAGTCAAGAGGGGAAGGTCAGAGAAAATTTCAAAGTGACGTTACTTGCTGAATTGTGACAAGAGAGGTCACTTTAGCAATCAGTGCAAGGCACCAAAGAAGAACAAGTCGCACAAAAACAAGAAGCGCGATGATGATGAATCCGCAAATGCACCAACTGGTGAACTTGATGATGCATTAATTTGCAGTTTGGATAGTTCTGTTGATTCATGGATCATGGACTCAGGTGCGTCATTCCACACTACTCCCTCTAAAGATTTATTGTCTAACTATATTTTTGGAAGATTTGGAAAAGTTTATCTTGCAGATGGAAAATCTCTTGACATTGTTGGAAGAGGTGATATCAACATCAAGACCTCTAGTGGATCCCTATGGACATTGCACAATGTCAAACATATTCCCGCCTTAAAGAGAAATTTAATATCTATATGGCAGTTGGATGATGAGGGACACACACCACTTTTGGAGATAGAGCTTCGAAGGTAACAAAAGACAATTTTTTGTGGCTCGTGGAAAGAAGCGAGGATCTCTTTGCATGATTGCAGATGAGGATATGGTAGCAGTTACTGAGGCTATCAATAATTCAACCATGTGGTATCAAAGACTTGGACACATGAGTGAAAAAGGAATGAAGCTTATGGCGGCAAAGGGTAAGCTATCAAGCCTTAAGCATGTTGATGTTGGTGCTTGTGAACATTGTATCCTTGAAAAGCAGAAAAAGGTCAGCCCTAGTGAAATATGTTGGAAAGCAGAAAAAGGTCAGCCCTAGGGAAGACTCTTAAAGTTGAAAAGCTAGAATTGGTGCACACAGATGTTTAGGGGCCAGCCCTAGTGAAATATGTTGGAAACTCACGCTATTATGTCACCTTTATCGACGACTCTACCAGAAAGGTATGGGTTTATTTTCTCAAAAATAAATGTGATGTGTTTTCTGTGTTTAAAAGGTGGAAAACAGAAGTTGAAAATCAGACAGGTCTAAAGGTTAAAGGTCTGAAATCTGACAATGACGGGGAGTATGATAGTCAGGAGTTTAAAGACTTTTGTTCAGAACATGGGATCAGAATGATCAAGACAATACCAGGAACACTTGAGCAAAACGGTGTTGCAGAAAGGATGAATAGAACCTTGAACGAGAGAGCGAGGTGTATGCGGATCCAATCTGGCTTGCCTAAAGCATTCTGGGCAGAAACAATAAACACAACAACATATCTCATCAATAGAGGACCATCAGTTCCTTTGAATTATCAGTTGCCCGAAGAAGTATGGTCTGGAAAGGAGGTAAAACTTTCACATTTGAGAATTTTTGGTTGTGTTTCATATAAACTAACAGACTCTAAGAGTAGAGATAAATTGGATCCGAAGGCGAGGAAGTGTTATTTTATTGGTTATGAATCTGACATGTATGGCTACAGGCTTTGGGATGACCAAAGCAAGAAAGTTATCAGAAGTGGGAATGTTACTTTCAATGAGAACTTATTTTATAAGCACAAATTTTCTGCAGAATCTACATGTGCAGGTAAACTGTCAGAAATTTCTGAGAAAGCAACACTTGAAGAAATTTCAGAAAGTGATGTAGCCAACAGAAACCAGAGTACATGTGTAAAGGTTGAGTCAGAACCATAACCATCAACCTCTCCAAGAAAATCTAGCAGAATTTCAGTACCACCAGATAGGTATTCCCTTTCATTGCATTATTTGTTGTTAACTGATGCTGGTGAGCCAGAATGTTTTAGTGAGGCTATGCAGGAGAATGACACTATTAAGTGGGAGCTAGCGATGAAAGATGAGATGACATCCCTTCATAAGACTAAGACGTGGTCTTTAACTAAATTGCTAAAAGGAAAGAAAACGTTACAGAATAGGTGGGTCTATAGGCTAAAGGAAGAATCTGACGGTAGAAGAAGATACAAGGCGAGACTTATGGTGAAAGGGTTTCAGCAGAAACAAGGAATTGATTTCACAGAGATCTTCTCTCCAGTTGTAAAGATGACTACCATCAGAGTTATTCTGAGTATAGTAGCTGCAGAGAATCTTCACTTGGAGCAATTAGATGTTAAAATTGCATTCTTGCATGGGGATTTAGAGGGAGACATCTATATGACCCAACCAAAAGGTTTTGAAGTGCCAGGCAAGGAGAATCTTGTATGCAAGCTTCACAAAAGTTTATATGGCTTGAAACAAGCATCGAGGCAGTGGTACAAGAAGTTTAATGAGTTTATGAACAACTCAGGATTCAAAAGATGTGACATGGACCATTGCTGCTATGTTAAGAAATATACTAATAGTTATGTTATCCTTGTCGTGTATGTTGATGACATGTTGATTGCAGGATCTAGTATGGCAGAAATTAACAGGTTGAAGCAGCAGTTGGCAGAAAACTTTGAAATGAAGGATCTTGGTCCATCTAAACAAATCCTTGGTATGAGAATTCTTAGAAACAGATCAGAAGGAATATTGAAGATGTCTCAGGAGAAATATATACACAAGTTGCTTGACAAGTTTTACCTAGAAGATTCTAAGACCAGGAATACCCCTTTGGAATCTCATTTGAAGTTTTCAAAGAAGCAATCTTTGCAGACAAATGAAGAAAAATGCTACATGTTAAAAGTACCATATGCATCAGCAGTTGGGAGTTTGATGTATGCTATGGTGTGTACCAGACCTGACATAGCACATGCAGTGGGAGTTATCAGTATGTTCCAATCAAATCCAGCAAAGGAGCATTTGGAAGGCGTAAAGTGGATACTTAGATATCTGAAGGGTACTTCAGAGATGGGTTTGTGCTTTAGAAAAGGCAATCTCACTTTACAGGGATTTTTAGATGCAGACTTGGGAGGAGATTTTGATACCAAGAAAAGCACAACATGCTACATTTTTACTTTGGGAGGTACTGCTGTGAGTTGGAAGTCTAAACTGATGGATCAAGTGGCCTCAGAATAATTAAGAAGGGGGGTTGAATTAATTATTCCTAAACCTTTACTAATTAAAAATTTACTCTTCTAAGGCTTTTACTATGTTGTTAAGAGAATAAGGAGTAGAAGAGAAACTTAACCAAAAGTAAAAGCGGAAATTAAAATGCACAGCGGAAAGTAAAAGAGTAGGGAAGAAGGAGACAAACACACAAGAGTTTTTATACTGATTCGGCAACAACTCGTGCCTACATCCAGTCCCCAAGCGACTTGCGATCCTTGAGATTTCTTTTCAACCTTGTAAAAATCCTTTTACAAGCAAAGATCCACAAGGGATGTACCCTCCCTTGTTCTCTTTGAACCTAGTGGATGTACCCTCCACTAGAACTGATCCACAAGAGATGTACCCTCTCTTGTTCTCAGTCAAGAACCCAAGAAGATGTACCCTCTACTTGTACCACAAAGGATGTACCCTCCAATGTGTTAAGACAAAGATCTCAGGCGGTTAAACCTTTGATGCTTTGTGAATGGGGATACAAAAGAATTCTCAGGCGGTTAGTCCTTTGAAAACTTTTGTATAAGGGAAAGGGAAGAATCAAAAGAATTCTCAGACTGTGTCGTTTTGAATTCTTTGACAAGGGAGAAGGGAGACACAAAAGAATTCAGGCAGTTAGTCCTTTGTTCTTTTGGAAAAGGGAGAAGATAGACATAAAAAGAATTCAGGCGGTTAGTCCTTGGCGAATTCTTTTTGGCAAAGGGAGAAGAGATGAAAAGAATGAATAACACAAGTTTTCAAGGTTTAGAAAACCAGAAAACTTTGGAAAGCTTTTGGCACAAAGAAGAAGAAGAAGTTCAAAGAGATTCAAGGCTTGTAAATGATTGTATAAGATTGATATGATTGTTTTGAAATGCAAAACAAAGTCTTGCTTTTATAGACTCTTCATGTCTGGTCAAGAGGACCATTTAGAAGAGTTAAGAATTTTAGAAAAAAACTTAAAACCAATTTGAAAAAGTCAAAAACCATTTGAAGAGTTACATCTTTTGATTTATTCAGAAACAATCACTGGTAATCGATTACCAAATCAGTGTAATTGATTACACAAAGCTTTTATATGAAAGGATGTGACTCTTCACATTTGAATTTGAATTTCAACGTTCAAAGGCACTGGTAATCGATTACCAAAACATTGTAATCGATTACAGTTTTTTTGAAATCAATTGGAACGTTGTAAATTCGTTTGAAAACTTTTTCAAATTCATTTTGCTATTGGTAATCGATTACAACAATATGGTAATCGATTACCAGAGAGTAAAAACTCTTTGGTAAACATGTTTTGAGAAAAAATCATGTGCTACTCAGTTTTTGAAAAAACCTTTTCATACTTATCTTGATTAAGTCTTCTCTTGATTCTTGAATCTTGATCTTGATTCTTGGAAGCTTGATCCTTGAATCTTGAAGTGTTCTTGATTCTATCTTGAACTCATTCTTTCTTGATTTTATCTTGAACATCTTGAACTCATTCTTTGATTGACCTTTGAGCTTTTTGTCATCACCTTGGTTATCATCAAAACATATTTGAATCAATCTTGATTCATCATGAAGCTTTGCTTCTACATAAACTTCAAAATAGAGTTGCTCTCTCAACCACGGAAGCCGAGTACATAGCTATCTCAGAAGCAACTAAGGAGATGATTTGGCTAAAGAATTTTCTCAATGAATTAGGGAAAAAACAAGATAATGCTCCAATGTTTAGTGACAGCCAAAGTGCTATAAGTCTTGCTAAGAATCCAGTCTTCCATTCTAGATGCAAGCATATTCAATTAAGATACCATTTTATCAAGGAGTTGATAAGTGATGGAGACTTATCTTTGTTGAAGATCTTAGGATCAGAGAATCCAGCAGATATGTTGACTAAAGCTGTTACAACTGACAAGCTAAGGCTTTACTTTGCGTCAGTTGGCCTTCAAGGATAATTGAAGATGAAGGTGCTACACTAGGTAAAGAGTCGATGAACTCATTGCTTACAAGGAATTGCTAGAGTTTGGAACTTAGAGCCCAAGTGGGAGAATTGTTAGAGTTTTGTGGTCTTAGTCCCACATCGCTTGGATTGTTAGAGTTTTGTAGTCTTAGTCCCACATCGCTTGGTTTGTAAAAACTTGTGTCTCATTAGTGTTATATATAAAGACACCTTGTAAGCTTTTATGCGCAAGAAATAAAAGTTCTCCTAGTGTAGCCGTGGACGCAGGAACATACATTGTGTGCTGAACCACATTAAAACTTTGTATCTTTTCTCTCTTCCCTTTGATCATTTCTCTTCTTTTATTGCTCTATACTAACACATTCTTCTTACCATTCTTTCCTTCTGTGTCCTTTCCATTCAGTTCTTCATCATTCAGGTATATTGTTGTCAACCCTCATCCTTTTTCATGTCTTTTTTTTGGGGTGGGTTTTGCTCTAATGACAGTAGTATGTTGTCGTTAGAGGTTTTCCTCATAGGGGAGAGTTTAAACAACGACCCCGCTCAGCTCCATGGTGATTCTGACGTCCCTAGTGACCAAGTCTCCAATGTTCATGCTGGCGATGTCATCACTAGTTGCATCGTGGTTTGCCCTAACGCGGGTACTACCGCTTCTACAGGTGGTCTCACCATTGAGAAAAAGACCCACCCTTATTTCGTTGTGTGTTTTATTCCTATGGAGGATGAGGTTGAGTCCCCTCGGTCGAATCCTCCTCGAAATACCATAGATTTATGCTTAGAGGCTATGACGATCCAAGTGATTCCACGTTGGCCATTCATTCCTTCTCTTCCTCCCCTTAGAAAGCCTAGTGTGACTAAGGAGTACCTTCCCATTGCTCTTCTGGCTTACTCCTTGGTTCATGAGGAAGTTAGGTCCTATGCAAGTAGTTTCCTAACCTATGAGTCCATCGTCGAGTTTCTCAACTTGATTGAATTTTGTCACATTGGTCGCTCATATGTGATGTTTGTTGAGTCTTGCCGGGAAAGTGAACATGTTTTCATACGTGCTTTTCTATGTGAGACTCATGTTATGTATATTTATTCATCTTTCTTCTCCATACATCTCCTCACTATTCCTTTTGATAAATTTAAGGTTGACGTTTTGAGAGAATTGAATGTCGCTCCTACCCCTAAATTCCTTCATCATTATACTATTAAGGAAATTATAAAGAGTGGTTGGATCTCCTTTACTGACATTTTCGATAAGGTAGTCATCAGACCCTACACCACCTTTTACAAGAATTGTAAGGTTCATTTCTTCCAAGTACGCCCTGGACCAGAATCCATGCCTATTTACTTTACTTGGCAAGGGGTTCCAAGATTTCCCTTCGATTAGACTTCATCACCTACGAAGTTCATTAAAAAGTCTGTCATTTACATGTCCAATTCAGATCAAGAAGACATAGTTGTTCTTCATAAGTTTCCTAGAGGCCTTCATTGCAAAACCTTGGCGGACCTTCCCTTTCCCATGACTCTAGATGCTGACTTGGATTAGGAGTCTTTTATTTGGATATATTATTATTATTATTATTATTATTATTATTATTATTATTTTGCTTCTACTAACTGAGCCTTTCTTTTTCTAAATGATAATGGGAAAATTTGACTCCCAATCGATCAGAAAGGCTCAAGCTGAGAAGGTTGAAAAGGCCAAGGCTAAGAAAGCTTAGGCAAAGAAAGACAAGGAGAAGCAAAAAAAGAATCCCTAAGATGATTGGGTTCCTCATCCACCTCCTATTATCCCCGACATTACCATCCGAGAAGTGTTGGGTTACAAGTGTGAGGTGAAGTCCCACATCGGGTAGAAGTGGAAAGGTTGAGCACCATATAAGTAATAAGAAGACCCATAAACCTGAGCCTTAAGGTTTTGGGTTAGAGTGTGGTGTCAGGTTTCCTTATGTGGTGGCTCGTGATCCACAGGTGTACCCCTCAAATCTCCCCAACAATTGGTATCAGAGCCAATGGTTCGACTTGGTGACCGGCTCAGATGAGTAAGATGGCGGCGCAACGTGCCCCGCGGATGGACATTGGGTAGAAGTGGAAAGGTTGAGCACCATATAGGTAAGGAGTAGACCCATAAACCTGAGCCTTAAGGTTTTGGGTTAGAGTGTGGTGTCAAGCTTCCTTAGGTGGTGGCTCGTCGTCCACGGGTGTACCCCTCGAATCTCCCCAACAATTGGTATCAGAGCCGATGGTTTGACTTGGTGACCGGCTCAGATGAGTAAGATGGCGGCAGTGCAAGTACCGCAGGTGGGCAAAATGGCTATACTCGTGGATGATAATGACTTCCGCTCGAGGGGGAGACTACTATGTTGTAGAGACTCACACTTGAGGGGGAGATGTGTTGGGTTACAAGTGTGAGGTAAAGTCCCACATCGGGTAGAAGTGGAAAGGTTGAGCACCATATAAGTGAGGAGAAGACCCATAAACCTGAGCCTTAAGGTTTTGGGTTAGAGTGTGGTGTCTGGCTTCCTTATGTGGTGGTTCATGGTCCACAGGTGTACCCCTCAAATCTCCCCAACAAGAAGATCATGGGCCTTCGAGTGGAGGTCCTTCAAAGAGGGAAAGGTTGGAGCCAGTATCGGTTGTCATTCCTTCTGTCACTAAGAGTCACCCCACTTTCCTGTGTATAAAGGAAGGGGTTTCTTCTTTGCGAGGGAAAGATTTTAACCTTAAGGCTCTTATTCAAGCATCCATGCTCGGCCAATTTGATCGAGACATGGTGAGGGAGGTTGGTCCTCATGCATTAATGGATTCCATTACACATTTTGCTACTAGCTCTTGGGGAATCGTCGAATTCTAGGGTGATGAGTTTGAGAGAGCGGACATCGAGTGTTAGAAGGCATAGTTTGATTATGCCAAATAGGCTTTGGTTGAATCTGCTTGTGCTAAGAGACACTACTAGGGTTAGCCAAGGAATCTTGGGAGTCTCTTGTGTATGCAGAAAATAAGTTAAAAGAGGATGAATCCCAAGAGGAAACTTATCGGACCCAAATTTCTACCACTAAGGATTCGTCTAAGGCTCTCCAAGAAGAGATCGAGTGCCTCAATAAGGAAGTTGCTCTCTTTAAGGTGAATACCGATAAGATCGAAGAGAAGTTGAAGACTGATCTCGGCAAAGTAGAAGCCGAGATCCTAAAGACCTATGAAGCTGGGTTTAACAAGGCTTTTCGTCAGGTTAAGTACTTTTTTAGAGATGTTAACACTTCCCTATTTGATGTTGACAAGGATGTTATTTGTCAAGGGGAGTTAGTCAGTGAAGTTGAAATGTGTGTGGAGGAAGTGCTTGATTTGGCTTGACATGTTTTTTCTTTTGCTTTGTAAAGGCTTAGGACCCAACCCATCAAATAGGGTCCACTTTTTGAGTATTTATGTATTCAATTTTCATTCTCTAATCTTTAGCAATTACCCACAAACATAATTACTTAATTCGAAGCCGAATTGTTTTATTTTTCATTCGAGTATTATTTTTGAATGGTTGTTTTATATCTTAAGCCAAATAACTTAGTTTTGTTGGTCTATTTTCAGCCAGGCTTTTCTTTAAGTTTTAGTCTTATTTCTTAGCCAAGTAACTTCTTTCATTTTGCTTTATATTTAGCCAATTGAATTTAGTCATCTTCAGTCTAATTTTAGCCGAATAATTTAACTTTTTGGTCTTCATTAAGCCCATCCTCTAAGTTATCTATGGTCTATATGTAGTTGATTGCTATTATCGATCTATTGTTAGTAAGCCAAAAATTAATTTGGTCTTATTTATGCTTCAAATCTGGTCCTTAGTTGAAGGAACTGTTAGTTTTACTCAGATCTATAAAGTCATTAATCAACGATGGAAAGAATATTTTTATTCAATGTGGAATCCAAGTGTGCCTCATTAAAACCGCTTTAACAAAAAACCTCTTGGGAAAAAATGTTAGAGTAGAAAAAAGAGTACATCGCCACTTACATGTTTAGTTGTGGTAAACTTGAGATGAGTAACATTCCATGTCCTTAGAATCACCTTGTTGGTTATGTGCTCTAGTTGGTAGGCATCGTTTCCAAGTGCTTCAGTAACTCTGAAGGGTCATTCCTAATTTGTGGGTAGTTTACCTTCTCTAGGGTCTTTTCAGGCTTCTCCATATTTCCTTAGTACCAAGTCACCTGTTAGGAAATTTCTTGGTTTGACCCGACTATTGTATCTTTTTTCAGCTCTTCTCTGGTACAACTCAGCTCTTATGTAGACCTCTTTGATGGTTTCTTCAGTCAGATCTAGTGCTTCCTTGAGCGTCTCATTATTACCTTCTTCTACGAAGTTCATATTTTGAAGAGAAGGTTCGCCAACTTCTAATGGTATCATTGTATCTGATCCATATGAGATTCTAAAACTGGTTTTTCTTATTGTTGACTGTGGAGAGCAATGATAGGCCCATAGAATGGCAGAAAGCTCCTTGGTCCAGTTTCCTTTGGCCTTCATAACTTGCTTTTTTAACTCTCTGAGTATGACTTTATTGGATTTTTCAATTTACCCATTGCTTTATAGGTGTCCTAGTGAAGTTGATCTTTGTTTGATCCCTGAACTTTCAAGTAACTTCTCGACTCCTTTGTCAATGAACTGTGTTCCATTTTCAAATATCAAGATGTTGGGGATGCCGAATCGGCACACGATACTCTTCCAAATGAACTTTCGAACACTGGCTGCCAAGATAGTGGTGATGGGTTTAACTTCTATCCACTTTGTGAAATGGTCAATGCCTACTAGGAGATATTTTACTTGTCCTTTTGATAGTGGAAAAGGTCCAAGTATGTCTACTCCCCAAATGGCAAAGTGTCATGGTGTCGCTGTGCAACTCTTCAACAGGTAGATGGGGAATGTTGCCAAATTTTTGGCATTCTTTGCACTTCTTCACATATTCTTCACATTCTCTTCTCATTGTCGACCAATAGTACTCGACTTTGAGAACTTGGGTTTTCATTGATCGAGATCTTGAGTGCATTCCACATCCCTCTATGCATCTCATTTATTACATATTCTGACTGATCACGAGTTAAACACTTTAATAAGGGAGCAGTGAAGCCTCTTTTGTATAGGTCTCCTCCCTCTATCACATAATAGTTGGCATTTCTCTTGAGCCTTCTTGCCACTGTTGGATTTTCCCAGAGTGAGCCCTTCTCCAAGAAATCCTAAATCTCAGTCGTCCATTCACAATCGTCGGGAGTTACACTTGCCACAACCTTGTCCAGGCTTGGTTCTAGGATTATTTCTTGGATGCCTATTCTATGTGGCTTTTCTTCTTTATACTATCAAGATTTGATAACAAGTCGACTCTCTAGTTATTCTCTTTAACAATATGTTGAAGCTCGAATTTGGCAAAATCCTTTTTGAGTCAAGTAGCCATAAGGTAGTATCTCGTCATTTGTGGATCTTTGGTTTGATATTCTTCGTTCAACCAACCTGTGACAAAATTTTGAGGACTTGGCTAATGTAATAGATGAGATTTTGACTTTTCCTTCTTCCACTATGAATATCGAACTTATAGCATGTTCAAATACTACTATACCTTGCTCTTAGCTCATCCAACGTTGTAGGAGGCTTTTTGCATATGTTGTTTGAGAATATCATCGATGTCAAAGTGACGTCTGGGCTCAAGTCTCAGATTCAAATTGAGATTGAGCAGAACCTCTTCATGAAGTTGTGGAATGGCTTATTTTCTTCTTGCTGAATTTTTGTGAATGCTACTAGAGTAAGGTGGTGTGATCTACTAGTCACATATTGAGCTTCAAAACATGTAACGAGTGTTGAGAAGGAGTCTATCGAGTTTCTAGACAGGCGAGTGTACCAGTGAAGCACTGCACCTTTCAAGTTAGTCAGGAACACTCGGCACATAAAGGCATCATCATTTGTGAACAAGTTCATATGTGCCACAAATGCGTCCACGTGCTCATCTAGGTCTGAGAGTTTGTCATAAAGGTCTATGTTCATTGTCTTCCATCCAGGTGGTAGTTGAGCTTTCATGATCCCATGAACAAAGGGATGAAACTAGTTCTCCATGTTTGTTGTCTTTTGCAGTGATTGTGTAATCGATGGTGTTCCTTCTCTCAATGTTCTATTGGCTTCATTAGTCTCAACTTGGTGAGTCTGATGAATAGAGTCGTAGAGACTGAGTGTGTCTAGTGATCATCTTGAAGCTTTTAGTATTGTTCTTTGAGGACAACATTCTCCTTTCAAAGGTTTTCCATCTCTTGGTTATTCTAGTGTGTCCACATCCCTTTGTAAGGCAGCGATCAAATCATGATCGTCGAGCACCTGACGCGGGAGGTCCACCACGGTTGCCAGACTCCCATTTTCGAGGGTCCCTATGGTAGGCATTCCAAGTATGGTGGATGCCTACCCCCATGGTGGTCTTTCTTGGTTGGCTGTAAGGGTCGAAGGAGAAGTTTTCACTTGCCCCACGATAGGCGCCAAATGTTCTTATCGGATTTGGCAGAACTTTCTCACGGTGGTGGTCCTCCATGAGCTCCTCCACAAACGGTGGTGTGATGTACCTGCAATAACATTCTAACGCTCAAGTTAGAGGCATGGAGATTAGCAAGTATTAATATATGGGTTAGAATGAGAATGCTTTTCCTGAACCTTGATGAATTCCTTTTATAGGGGTGAATATGGATGCTTAGATCTTAATTTCCCTTTAGAGATAATGTAATTAGGGAAATGTATGATCTTATTTTATCTTTCATTTAATAATAGACAATTTTTGAATTTAGAGGCTATCTCTTATCTTTCAGTTAAAAGATAGAGTTTCTCTCTTTCCTTATTTAAAATTGTCATATTCTTTGAATCTAAGTAGTCTACTTGGTTGGCTGCCGAGTGCGAAGGCCTACCAGTTAAATCTCAATAAGATTATTACTTAAATTTAGTTAATCCCAAATTAAGTTTCAATTTTAAATCTTAATACATCATATCATATCAAATCAAATTAAATGCATTTTTCTTTTCTAAATACATTGGATATTAACCATATTATAATCTTAACCAATTTCAATTATTAATTTTTTATTACCATAACATTGGTGGAAAGTGTTCATCAGATTCGCTGACTATTAATCTTTGTTAGATAACCTAGTTGCATCATCACTTGACCAATGACTTGTTGGTTAACCAATCTCAATTTAAATTTTTAATTTTTAATTTCGACATACACATCGTATTAATATCCACACAAAAAATATTATTGGATCATGACAACAAATTTGGGCCGAAACATAAAAATATTATATTTTAATTTTAAGGCTTAAATATGTTTTTGATCCTTAATATATATCCAAATTTTGAGTTTGATCACCAATAAGTTTTTCCTTCGCATTTGCTCCCTGATATTTGAAAATTTTACTTTAAGTGATGATGTGTCTATTAAGTATTTGATAATGATATTTGTTTAGAAATTGCCAATATTCAATTCAAAATTAAAATTACAATTTTTAAAGGTTAAAATCCGCTAGAATCAATTAAAGTAAAAATTAAATAAAATCTCTGGCAATGACTCCTTCCCAAGCCTAATCCATATCCCTCCATGCATAAATGTAGAAGCAAAGCTTCCAAGATTATTTTGATTATGCCAAAGATTATTAAAGATTCATTCAAACAAGATTAAAGAATCAAGAAGATTCGAGTGAAGATTCAAGTGAAGACTCAAGATATGCAAGAGCCTCAAGAAAAGCATCAAGATAAGTATAAAAAGAATTTTTCAAAGAAAATATTGAATAGCACAATTTGTCAAAAAGAATTTTTTCAAAGAAAAATCTTTTACCATAGTTTTTACTCTCTGGTAATCGATTACCATAAGGCAGTAATCGATTACCAGAAGCCTAAAACAGTTTTATAACTGTTTTACAAAGAAATAATTGATTACCATGGGCATGTAATCGATTACCAGTGTTTTTGAACATTGAATTTCAAATCTCAAGAGTCACAACTTGTGACAAAATATTTTCAAAATAGTGTAATCGATTACACAATATTTATAATCAATTACCAGTGGTTTTTGAACGTTGGATTTCAAACCTCAACATGAAGAGTCACAACTTTTGATAAAATAAACTGTGTAATCGATTACACCATTATGGTAATCGATTACCGGTGACTGGTTGTGAAAAATTGCCAAGAGTCACAACTTTTAAAGTGACTAGTTTTTTTTAAGAAATTGTCAAGAGTCACAACTTTTTTAAAGTGACTGGTTTTGAAGAAATTGTCAAAAGTCACAACTTTTAACGTGGTTTCTTCAAGAGCCATCAAATAGCTATAAATATGCGACCATGACACGAATTTCAAATAGAGATTCTCAACATCTTTCTAAAAGTTTTTGTTCAACACTTGTTTTGTCAAGAAAAGTTCATTGGACAAAAACTTGTGTTATTCTATTTTTTTCCTCTCCTTCATTCTTACAAAAAGTTTTTCAAGAGACCTACTCTTGGTGATTGTTTTCAAGAGAAGGTCTTCTTGGTTGCAAACACTGAACACAAGGGACCAACGTTCCTTGGGTTCATTGCAAGAAGCAGGATTTTCTTCTTGGTTGATCACTGGACACAAAAGACCAACGTATTTTGGGTTCATTGCAAGAAGTGGGTATAACTTCTTGGTTGTTATCACTGGACACAAGGGACCAACGTTCCTTGGGGTTCATTGCAAGAAGTGGGAATAACTTCTTGGTTGTAATCACTGAACACAAAGGAGGGAAATCCTTTGTGGTTCATTGCATGTAAAGGATTTTACAAGGATAGTGGAAATCTCAAGCGGGTTGCTTGGGGACTGGACGTAGGCACGGGTTGTGGCCGAACCAGTGTAAATCCGGTTTTGCATTCTCTCTTTCCTTAATCTCTTTTACTTTCTGTTGTGTTTATATTTCTTTAAAGTTACTTCTCCTTATTTATTATTCAAGTAACTTATAATTAAAGAAATAATTGAATCTAGGGAATATCTAAGAAAGGAAAATTTTCAATTAGGAATAGTCAATGAAATCTTAATTCAACCCCCCCTTTCTTAAAATTTCTGAGGCCACTTGTCCAACAATAAATGGACAATTCGATCATAAAAAACACTTCTACTACCAAAGATGCTACCCATATAGATTAGTATTTCACTCCAACATTATTTGCATTTCAATTAAAAGCGATCAATCAATCACTCAAGGGGAACTCCATAATGGGCATTAGAGAAATACACTTAGAGTGTGTTTGGATGACGGAAATTAAAATTCTGAGAAATTTTAAATTCTAAGAATTTCAAATACTTCAATTGAAATTCTTTTATTTTCAAAATTTTGTGTTTGGATAAAAAAATTAAAATTGTGAGGGTGAAAGAAAATGAATGCAAAGAGAAGAGAAGATATGATTGATATGCTTCCAAAGAGAATAATATTGATGCGGCATGGGGAGCCGTAGGGGAACCGGGACACGGCGGCGTACACCATCATACCTGACCACAACATTCAATCAACGGCGCAAGGCATGGCCCAGGCCTTCCGCGTTGGTGAGCACCTCCACCACGTGATAGGCAGCGATGGCTACTCCCTTGACTGACGGGTGCAGTTCTACGTGTCCCCCTACACCCGCACCCGATCGACGCTCCACGAGCTCAGACGGTATTTCTTGAAGAAGATGATCATTGGCATGAGGGAAGAGTCAGGAGTTCGAGAACAAGATTTCGGAAACTTTCGGGTGGAATAGAGGATGAAGGTTATAAAGGAAAAACATTTTGGAAGGTTCTTCTATTAAGAAAAGAATTTCAATTTCTCACCTTTTAGAAGAAAATTAAAATTCCACCTTTTTAGTTATTTAAAATTACAAAAATTTAAATTCTTCATAAAAAAAAACATTCAAACAATGAATTTTAGATTAAAGAAATTTAAATTCTTTGATAAATTACTTTCCTCAGTTAAAATTCTTTATCCAAACACACTCTTAGGGAATGTAAAAGATTGAACAACCAATTCGAGTATTTCCTCAACCACAAAAGCAAAGAAGGCGCAAAGATACTTCGATCATAAAAATTCACAAAAGCATGAAATAACAAAAAAAATATTATTTAAAAATAAAGTTTTAATTTTACATCTACAAGTAGGAAAATAAATCCTAATTAAATGTGAATCAAATCAGGTCAAAAGCGAACCCAAATCGAAACACATAACTAATCAAAAGCACATGAATTTGGTGACGACCTTGTTGCCTTCGGAAACAACATGCATGGCCAACTCTACCTCAGCCTTGTCAACGCGTTCTTCTCCCAGCCCTACTAACATCTTTGGTTTCTTCATCAATGACATGTTGTTCAAATCCTTTAAAGACGTCCAAGATCAAATTCGCCGTATCCAAGGCAAGATCTACCTTCATGAGGGACACAAGTGACAAGGGGGTTGCTAGCAGTGACATCGATCAAGATGCGATGGTGTAGTCTTGGGTTGTGAATATCCAAGATTTGGGACTCAAGGCGAAAAAACATGATCTTGGCATTGGGCTAAACCTGGGTGGTGTCGATGGGGTCACTCTACTTGATGCCGAAAATTGAACTTGGATGGTGACAACGAGATGGTTCTACTCGACATTGGAGATGGTGGTAAGGGAGAAGCCTTCATATATGAGGCTGGTTCCAGAGAAAGGAAAAGAGAGAGATGAGTTTGTTTGTTGATACAAATCCCAAGGAAACAAAATGATCGAATAAAAGCTTGGCGTGTTAGCGAGGGAAGGTGACATCTTTTGCATGTGTGTTTTTTATTGCTTTAATTGATTTTGACGGTTTTTAAACTACTAGAAGTTGTAATTTAATTCTTTAGATGACTACTAGCAATTTCTAAATAGCCACAAGTTATCTTTCAATCTATTTAACGAACATGTCATCACTTAACTAACAGAGGGACCTACAAATAAAGATAACAAACGCAAAATTCACACACACACACACACACACACACATATATATATATATATATATATATATATATATATATATATATATATATATATATATATATATTAGGGATAAGAACATATTTAAGTCTAATTTTAAAATGAATTTGCATAAATTTCACCTTCTAAAGGAAGAAATGAATGTATTATTCAGAGACTGCACATACAAAACAAAAGAAGGGAAACCCTCCATCTAATACATTTTAGAAAAATTAAAAACCAATTTTGCCATTCTATTTGTCACTCCATTGTATGCTGTGCACAAGCAATTTTTTAGGCTTGAACTCATGTTCATTCAGTGCTTCATTATTATGTCTATAAAATACTCTTGCTCACAATTCTTGCTGAAAAATTCTAGCCCTGAAAGGGGGGGTATTCATAAATTTCTCTATAATTTCAAAACTGTTATCTCATTAATTTATTTGCATTAAAAAAAATAAGAATTAGATATTCACTTTTAATAAATAAAAAAAGACACATTATACTTTATTCCTTTAAAATACCGGTGCAATACACCCAATTAAAGATTGAAGGTAGTAATGCCTTTTCCCCTCCCAATTAAATGAGTTCCCGTCTACCACATCTATACTCAGTACTGAATAATTATGCCATGAAAAAAAAAAAAGTCAATGCAGAAAATATCATTTCATTTGGCTTCAGTTACATTCTCTACATTACAAGCTCACAAACCATTGGTTTGCTCCTTCAGCAATCGCTGTAGTATTCAATTTTATGATACACCTAGGCCTTCTACTTTAGGGAGAATCGAAATGAAAAAAAAAAAGAGGTTAGTTAAACAATGAATGAATATGTGGAGGTCATAAAGGTCCTCAGTGCCTATGTACATAAATATATTATGATCATAGACTATGTTATCTCATGTTGCAACATAGGGGCTTTCCCTTTTGTTGCAACTTGTCCCACATACAGGTCATTTGTCTTGGAGATTGGTAATGTGCAGTGTAGTAATCTTCAATGCACCCAAATTGGCAGAACTTGAAGCTGTGCACATACTCAACTGGCCTTGAACTGTTGAATTGCTCTACCCACATTCCCATGCTAACATCCTCCATTTTAAATAACTACAACACATTGAATTTGTCATCAATAAACAGCCAACACTTTCGCCCAATATGTCAAGACACAAGTATATATAAACAAACTAGCAGACTTAAACACATTCATGCAAGTTCACATGCACGTGCACGAACACACAAGAAATGAGGTAGAGACTGGCAAACACAGTCAAGGACAAGTAAACAAGTAAAGATCATTTGTGAACATACTTTTAATCTGTGCTCCTCGAAGTTGGATACAATGAACTGGGCAATGTCTGCAGAGATTGTATAGCCTGGACCATTAGCATAGGTAGGATACTCTTCCTCTGACCATTCCTGATAGTTATGAACAACAAATTTCAAACAAAACAAAAGGCATAAAACAGTTAGCAGTTTTCTCATGCAAAGCAAAGGCCATGTCATGTAATGACAATTTCAGTCTTGAAAATCCAAGGCAATGAGTGTCACGAGTATTTGCATAGAACTTCAAAACTCAAGCTCATTGAAATGCAATCATGTTACGTGTGAGTTGTAACTCCTACAGTCATATGCCTAGACAGAATATTTGATCAGTTAAGAGCAGAATACTAAATAATGTTCAGTAATCATCCACTCAGAATCTCACAACATGCAGAACTTCAGTTAATGACTTAGAAATTCAAATGCACAACTTATATCAAATGATTTCATCAGCCTGTCCACATGGGATTCTAGGATGAAGATATTTAGGCAACAAACTTTAATTCATATATGATATATTCAGAAAGAATACCCATGATCAAGGTCTTAGTAGTTTCTTTAAATACTCAAATGTAAACAATAAACCTTTGAAGCATTTTGGGAAAGTTAAAACTGTGGCTACAGAATTAATGGAATTTCAACAATCACCAATACTGCATCTAATAACAATTTGCAACCATGCACTACAAAAAACAATTAGTAAAAAACTCAGTAATGATAAAGAAAAAAAAGTAAGCAATTGTGATTAAGCCGTAATCCACGATATAATATAGTAAGCTAACTAAACATGCCAAAGAAAGATAGGCAATAAATAGAAATCATAAAAGCAAAACTATGAGAAAAATCATACCTCATATGTTACTGCCCATTTGCCAGAACGTAGGGGCCTATGGTGGTAATTCATATTTCCTATATAGAGACTTCTACCACTTCCTACTTTTCTTGCTTCGCTGATGATAGACTCTATTCTGACAAACGTGTCATCATCACACTTCATGATATACTTGGCAGCCACTGAGCGAATCTGCAAATAACCATTTTCAATAACAGCCAATAATATACAAGAAACTGAGATAATATTCTGGGAACAGAAAATTTAAAACACAAATGAGCATTATTCAACTCTGCCATTACTCACCCCATATTCAGTGATAGCTATCGTCTTCAACACAACAAGGTCATAATGATCCATGTAGGGGACTATAATAATATCGCCAAAATAATCTGCTTCTTTCTTTATCTCCATATTTAAATCTTTCCTTCCATGCTATTATATGAGAAATGAGAAATGAAAAAATAGTAAATATTTTTAACAAAAGAAAGGTAGTTGCAGATTATATTTATCATTATTGGTGGGTAGGGAAGATGCATTCACTCTTACCAAGGCAACAAAGAACCGAGATACGACATTTGAAGATTTGATTAGTTTATGTTGCATCCATGATTTCCTTACTGCCATCCGCTCAGCAAAATGGTTGCCAGCAGAAAGTATTCCAATGAAAAGCTCCACATTCACGTGTACAAGAGGTGGAGCTTTCCATTGAGGAAGCAATTCAAGATGCATCTGTGGAGCAAAACTTGGATGTGATGTGGGTAAGGAAGCTGCATATATAGAGTGCACATCAACATCCCCTTTTATGGATAGACCAGTTGAATCCTCAAGAGAAAATCCCTGAGAATATAGCATAAAAAAATTAGATATGTCTGAATTCACACAATAAAAGGAAACATGATCAGTGTACCAACCGTGCGATAGGGAAAAGATGTCACATGCCTTCCATCCACACTAACATGGTAGCCTTCCATGCCAGCACTCACGGTGAGAACAAACAATCTAGCCTCTACAAAAGGGTATGGCCAATCTATAGTAACCTTCTTAGTTCGCCCAATCAGTCTGGTTAACCACCATGTTGCCTTTGCCTCTTCTGCATGGCTATCATCATCACGAATCCACTTTTCACATTTCACCTGTCCATCAACTTTATAAAGCACATAAAATCAAGAGGTCAATGCCTTGACTCTGATATGCTAAAGAGAAAAATGAAGCACACCAAAGAAAATGAAAATGGAAATAACTGAAAGCAGTTGTTCCTTCTTTCTTTAGTCTAATTCCCAAGATCACAATACAGATCATCATGAATCAACTAATGAAGCACCTAATGCATCTTTGCAGTGTATGACAAACCCCCTACAGCTACTTTCAGTTCAATGCCATTGGAAATAAAAAAATGCATATCATTCTAAAATGCATTTCACATCCACAATTCAAAACCGGGATGCCAATCGAAGAAAACACACAACATTAGCAACCTTTTCTAAACCGAAAAAGAGAAAGGTTGAAATGAATCACCTGTATCCTCGTCAGCTCGGGACTTCCATCCCTCACACCTGAGAGCAGAACCCCACTGCATCCTGTAACAAGTGTTCTGCTCAATCACAGGCCTCCCACTATAATCCCCCTTCAACCTGGGATTGAAATGCAGTATCCTAGGAGGCTCTTCCTTGTCCACACTCTTCAAACCCTGAAGCTCCATCATGAACTGCGACACCATTACCTTTCCCTCCTCTTCCTTCACCACAGATATCTTAGGATCGTCCTCCCAGTGAGCCCAACGTGGGGTCCCCACAACAGTCACGTGAGACCCCAATGTCAAACCACAAGGAAGCACCATCACCATGACCCCTTTATTCTGCTTCCTCAATTCAGACCCAGATAATGAAATTGAATGCTGACACGAATCAGAAAGGTTCTCAGCCTTGAACCTTGCCACATTCATGGTTTCTTTCACACTCTCAACTTGTTCCCAGAGCCTCTTCCCTTCAACCCAAGCATGCCTAGCAGCCTTGTGGAGTTCAGAAAACATGTTTTCTTCCACAGTGGTGTCATTCAAAGCCTCGATGAAACTCAAGGTGGAAACTTTCTGCAAACCCTGCAAGGCTTTTCGATGCAGTGAGCCTTGGAACACCCCTTGTGAGGGAAAGTTTGAGGCTTTGCTGGAATGGGTACGTTGGTGTTGATCTTCATTCCCCAACAATGAGGACACTGACACAAACCTCGTTCTGAAACCAAGAGAGGTTTCGATTTCGAAGGTGGTGAAGAGCAAGTAGAGGAACATCACAGCCATGAAAATTTGAAGAGGTTTAGGCCTGTTGGGTAGGACCAAAAATGGGTATAGCTTCTTCACCCTCTTCATTGTTCTAAAAAATCACAAGTTTTTTTGTATCAAGTTGAATAGAATGAGGTGATTGGTGATTTCTAAACCCTCCCAGAAGAATCAGAAGCAATGGGAATTTTTTTTTTTTTCGTTTTTGAGTAACGTTCAATGCATCAACAATGGCTATGGCCTTTGGAAGCTTAGCCGTAAAGTGGAAAAGAATCAACAGGGGCCAGCTTGTGCACACCCAAATTTTAATCACATAAATGCAAAAAGAGAACCAGAGAAAAGCCTTGTCTCCATGTAAAGATTGAGATTTTGTTAAAAATTGATTATTTAATTTTTTATAAATTTAAATTTAATGTATTATGTTGTAGAGTTTCGTACCACCAACATCAAGTACCTGAATCAATTAATTAATAATTTTGAATTCTAATATTAACTATGTAATTGCTTAAAATATATGAAGGAAGAGTTTCATGTTTATAATATTTTATCTTAAATAAAATTATCTTTCGTAAAAATTTGTATGGTATGATATATGTACAAAAGAAATGTAATGAAATTTTTTATGCTATTATTTAATACAGTAACATTATGTTTAAATTATATCTACTATCAATATGAATTTAATTTGAAATTATAAGATTAGTTAAATGACCAAAGAGAAAAGATGTCATTGGCTCGAATCTTTCATTAAAGAAAACTAATAATAAATTTTGGTTGATAAAAAAAATGAAATTGATTTAAATGAAATTCAATTTGTAGTTATTTAATTAAAGTTTGGTTCAAATTTTGTAGATACACAAAAATCTCAATAGGAAAAAAACATTTTTATTAAAGATGGTGAAACATCTTTTAATAGAAAATAGTTATTCTTGGTATATGTGAGAGATCATGAGTATTCTCAATCCACTTGGTCAAATAAATATTGGTGGATAAAAAAATTGATTTAAATGAAATATTATTTACTTAATTAAAGTTTGGTTCAAATTTTATAGATAGACAAAAATCTCAATAGGAAAAAATTCTTATTAAAGATGGCTAAATAATTTTTTAATAGAAATTAATTATTTCTTATCCTAGGTCAAAAGATTACGGGTGTTCTTCAGTCCACTGTTGCATAAATTATTTTTTACTCATATGAACGTAAACCTTACCCGATTGTAAGTGAACCTTACACGATTGTGTAAATCCACTAGGTTAATAGAAATTAATTATTAATAAAGTTAATAAATACTTACTATTATAATATAATAGAAAAAATATTATTAAAATTACTATATTTCTGGATTTTAATTTCAAAATACATATTCACAACATTTTATAATCACAATCTATTAAACCTTGTTTTTACAAATTTAGAAAAAGAAAAATGCAATCATCTAATAATTTATACCAGCTGAGGTGTGAAAAATTCTCTTTTATGTTATGGGGCAGCATTGAAGAGTTAGAGAGACATGTGGTCATGAAATGTACACCTCACATTCTTCAGCCTCCAGCTCCAGCTGGGGTCAACTTGTTTTTATTCTCTATCAAGCAACAGAATTTGGCTTTTCAATAAAATAATATAAACTTAGTTGCTTTACATTGCATGAGTTAAAATATTGCTCTCTTTATTTTAATAAATTAAAAGGTATTACTTTACATAGAAGAAAAGGCTTAGAATTGTGTGGGAAGATCGAAAAAAACAAAGGAAAAAGTGAATTTGTTTTGATTTTGAAAGTTTGAGTTGGGAACTGGAAGACCGTTGTAATAACGAGTTCTTTTGAAGTGTGGGGACCCTTAGCGTGGGAGATGGCTTTTGGACACAGAAGAGAATGGCTTGGAGATGGTGATGCGTCCAATCCGGTGCACTTGAAATGGACATGTCACATGTTGTTTTTAGGCATTTTGTTTTCCTTTCATTTCCCCAAGAGCGTGTTTGGTAACAGGAAATATTTAGTTGTCGACGAGTTCATGGGAGATTTAAACATATCCCCAATGTGGGAAATTTCTTGCAAATGTGGGATTAAAGTGAAAATGAGATAGACTGCAAACATAAGTTTGAGAGATCGGGTAAGATGGTACACAATTGTGATTTGATTTTTAAATTTTATCTGTGTGGATAATTCACGTGACAATAATTTAGTGATGTATATATTGAAATAGAAATTATCAATAATCCATGTGTATTTTATTTTTTGGAATAAGGTCTTAAACGCTTATACCCAACTTGACCTATAATACAATTATCAATTACTCCAAATTAACTGTTACCCTGTGTTTGGATGGAGAAATTTAATTAGGTAAAGTATTTCAACAGAGATATTAAATTACCTTTCAATAATCTAATATGTTTGGATGAGGTATTTTAAAAGTAATTAAAATGTTGTCATTTTTACAAAGTATTTTAATATACTAATTTGAGATAATTTGAAATTTTCATTAAAAAGCAAAGAAATTAAAATTTCCTGTAACCCTCTCTCAGCACACCACACACTATGAACAAGCGTTCTCTCTCTCATCGCACGCACACCACGAGCTCTCTCTCCCTCTCAGCACACCATCACAAGCTCTCTCTCTCTCTTTCACTCTCAGTAGCGTCACGAGCTACCACTCCCTCTCTGTGGCTTTTCTTCTTCTCGCTGGTAAGTTCCTCTCTCCCTCACTCATCTCTATTTTTTTTTTCTTTTTTCAAGTTTATGTTTGTTTGATTTTGATTTCATTTTTGTAGTTATAAGGGTTGCTTGATTTTTTTTATTTATGTTTCGTTTTCTATGAGATTGAAAGTCTATATTGAAAGCCTATAAAGGATGCACAAACCACTGCCACCAACTCTGGATCTGTTTGTTTTATGAAGCATCTCTTCTTATCTAAACAACGATTTCATGATTGCAACTTCCACTTTATGCTGCCCATCATTATAATTATTTGCGTTATGGGCAGAACAGACCCTGTTGCTACCATGGATTGCAGACATGTCCTATTGCTTCCTTTAAAATTTTTCCAACTTTGCTTTCCATTTCTTGGTTTTGGATCTCTTTTTAGTTTATGTTTTTACTAAGCATTTAGTCCTTTTAATTTTTTGAAATTGTTGTAGTCCAACTGAATTGTTCCAAGTCAACATAAATTAATTGAGCTCAATCCAATCTTTGACGTTTTGGTCCTTAAAATTGAGTTTCTCCTTGTGAAACGTTTGCAACATGCAAACTTGCCAAATGACAATGGCGAAGTGAAAGAGAGGTATAGAAAACTTGGAGAGTAAAAGGGGACCACAGGGAATATACACAAAGATAGAGCACTAGATAGTGGACCTTGGAGAGTTACAAGTGATTAGGTTGCAATTTATAACAAGCACACTTACTCTTTTGAGTAACTTCATGAGTGCATGGTGACTAGGTTCTACTGCAACCTTTTGTGAACCAAGGTTTTCCATGTCATGCCTTCAATTCATTAGGAGCTGCCCACTTGGTAAAACTTGGTCACTGATCAAAGTAGTGGCTGGTTGGGTAGTTAACAACACCTCCTTGAAGCAAGTATGAACAAGTTTACCCTCTTCTTAAGGCACATGATTTTGAAAATGTTATACCTTTGTTGTGTACATATATATTTTTCAGCAAGTCTGTGTTTAGAGTTCAAACCTTAGAAGACCATTGACCCTTTTGTGAACTCATTCATGAGTTTAGGCACATGATTTTGAAAATGGTATGTATCCCTGTGTTGTGTGCACTTTTTTAAGAAACTCCAAGCTAATGACCATGGGTATCTGGCTAATCAGACCACTGTTAAGAAACCAAGAAGGTAACTAAAACAGAAAAATAAACCCAACTGAATGAAAATAATACTGTCTTTTTATTCAGTTCTAAGAAATTCATAGCCAGAGTCAATGGCTCCTAGACAGACTATGCCTTTGTTTGATTTAGAATTATGAAAGTACTTCTACAAATTCCAATATAAAACTGCAAGTTTCAATAATATTAATTTTTTTTTTAGGATTAAGACCATTATTAAGAAGAAAAGGTTTGTTGTTTTTAGAGTAAAAATACTTTTTAACTCTCCCAACTTCAATCCAAACATTCATTATATCTCTGCTAATTCTCCAAACTGGAGTAACAGGAATCTCTTTGCACCCTCTCCCAAGGCCCACTTCCCAGTCTTCCCTAATAACTCCCTAACCACGTGACTCGTTACATTCAGCATAACAAACTGCAGCCTCCTAATTCTCTACCTGGTACCCTTTCTTTCACCTATAATAGAGACACTCCAAACCTTGCTCTCCCATCACACTTCTCTACTTCTGGATTACAGACCTTGACAAAGTCATCTCATCTCTACCAAATGAAAGAAGACAGATACCACATGCCTTACGCGGGTTTACAAGGATCACAACCAAATTACATATACTAAAGAAATATGTAATTGGTTAAGACTTAAAGAATTAAGAACTAGTTACTAATTAGTTACTTCTCATATTATATACAAGTCAACAAGCAGATGCTTGATCTAATGATGTTAGTCATCTCAATTAATTCTATTTTTATTATCTTCTCTCATACTCTTTTCTCTTTTTAATTTACTAACATGATATTAGAGCTAAAAAAAGTATTAATTATTTAGTTGGTTCTCATTTATATAATTATTTAGTTTTAAAAAAAAGTTTAATTTTTTTATTGTATAGAAGGCTTTTGGTAGAAAGCATTAATTTTTTTTATATAGGTTTTTTTGTTGTAAATATAGTTTGTTTGAGCTAATAACATTACTTGTAAGGCAGTGCTGATTTCAGTGTGGTTCTCTTCTCTTTATTCTTGCATTGATTCTAAAGTTTGTGCATAATTATGCTTGACTTATGATTTTGGTAATTGTGCACCCCAGAACTCTTTTTTAGTGTCTAGAACTAGAATTTCAGTAATTGTGAAAATTGGGTGATGCAAGTGTTTCCTTGCTTTGCCTTGTAAGTGATGGATCCTCCAGCTCGCATAAGGAACCAAAGCTAAACCATATTTAGCGTTCATAAATCATAATTGGGCATTGCTTGCATGCTTGGTTATGTTGAAGACCACTTGAAGTAACTACTCATAATTCACTTTCTGCTGTGTGCAATCTTTTTACTCACTGCAGATGAATCAGATGTTTTCTGATGTTGAAATCAATAAATAGATGCTTTCATTGGTCAGAGTTGGCTTTTGCACATCTATAATTTGTTAATTTGATCATCCCATTTATCCGAGCTAAGCCCTAGATCCTTTATCAAGCATCTATCTTCAATCTGTGGATGGTCTACCACTTAAATGTGGAACTGATTATAATTTAGGAATGGAAAATCTTGGTCTGAAACTGTCCCCTCCAGTCACGTGAAATTTATAAGGAGGCCGGCTTGTGTCTGAAGGGTACTTTTTAGTGAAATGCTGGAATTCCATATCATTTTGTTTTGACTTATCATGTGAAAAGTGCAATTTGTGTAGTTTGTTTGGATGTCTGCTTATACTATTTAAAATGACCTCTTAAGATTCCAAATTGATTTTGAATATTTTGATTTCTTGTGTAAGTTAAACACTGCTAGATGTTCTTCTATTTTAGTGGCTCCTGGTAGGTAGAATAGTGGAATTGTGCTCTGAAAGTTTAGCCTGCTATTGTCTGATACTGCCATGATGGCTGTATGATTTTGTTTGCAAATGCCATACAAGAGGCATGAATATGGTGCTAGCCTTGTATTAAAAAACACATAATATAATAAATTTCACTATCTAATCATTTATATAATTAGTCAAATAGCTTTTTTGTTTAAAAGCTTTTCTTTGCAAATTATTAGATTCTGTACAACTGGAAATAATTTTTTTTTTATAAAAAAAACAAAGCCAAGAAAGACCATGGAATATGGATTATTCTGTTTTGTATAGCTCTACTCAGTGAAACTCATACCATACCATTGCCAATACCATCTTTTGAGCAATTTAACTGTTGTTTGTCATTTCATTTGTTTCAACTCTGAACTCTGCAGTAGAGTATGTTGTGTTGTGTGACTAACCAAACCAAACCAAAAATCCCTATCTTAGTACAAGTATTTTAGCTTCATCACAACATGAAGAACTTGTGGCTTTGTTTCAGTTACTTGTTTCCTGCAACAATCATTCTTGTTTTGCTTACTCCTTCCTCAGTTGCACAACTATCACCAAGTGAGGGTAGAATTCTATTCCAAGTTCAGAAGCTTCTTGAGTACCCTCAAGCCCTTCAAGGGTGGAATAGATGGACCAACTTGTGCTTCCTCCCTTCCTCACCTTCCCTCAAGATAGTTTGCTCCAATGGTCATGTCACGGAACTTACAATCATTGGAATCATATGCTGCATATATTTCTCCTACACTAATTAAAGATAATATAAGATAGAGTTTTATATATACAGCCACACTATTAGTTAATAATAGAATATGAAATATAGTATATTGCTCCTAAATAGATTAATCTATATAAAATTAATAATAATGGATTAGTTGTTGTTATGCCCTTCGGCTTTGGAGTAAGGTTGAACCTGGTCAAATGTTACCCATGTTGTCATTGTTTTGTGATCAAGTTACACATTTGTATTTGTCGGCCCAAAATAGCTTTTTGGTACAAGCGTTAACTTGGTCTAGTCTAATATCAATATATACACAAGGAGAGAAAAGAACAAGACATGATTTAATAGTATCAATTTTCAAATTATAAATTTGTGTCTTTTTTATGCCTAGTTGAGCTCATATTTTCACTATAGTTATTTGTCTTTCCTTTTGTGACTTATATTATCTTGTTTCTTCTCCCCTAAATGGCAGTATTGGATGTTAATTATTCAGGTTCCTCGACCTTTTACACTTGATGATGAATGAAGATTATGGAATGAAGAACATTGTTTTTTTTTTTTAATTTGGACCTTGTAATTCTTGTTTAAGATCTTTGTTTGGAACTTGATTAATTAGGACATTGTAATGCTTGTGTTGATTCGTGTTTATGCGTTGGTGCGTTATTAACAATTTGATGCGTTATTAACAATTTGAATTTTCTTCCCGTACGAACAATAAAATTAATATCATTTGAATTTTGTACGAGATAATTGTCCTTAAATTACATAATTATTAAATTTTAATATATTTTTTAAAATTATTGCAAGACTAGGTAATTAATTTTTTAAACAAGAATAAAGAATTACATATCATTCATCTTTTAATTTTGTAGTATTGTTTAATCCAAGTTTTTTTGTGTTACTACAAGAATATTGTATAAGATTCAAAATTGTTTAGCATTAAAATTATTTTGATTATTTAATTATTAAATATTTAAAAAATTTATTATTATATATTTTATAACATTAAATTTATTTTGAATATTTAACTATTTAAAAAATGACTCATGTTTATTTTCATTCAATATTAAAATTTTAATTGAAATTGAATTACTTTATCCAAACAAGGAAATTAAAATACAAGAAATTGAATTGTCTCATCCAAACAAAATATTTACATAATGAAAGGAATTTAAATCAAGGCAACCAAAATGTTGTGAATTTGAATTTTCTAGAAATTTTTAAATTCCTCTTCCAAACACATGGTTAGGGTGTTGTGGTATGCTCCTTTGAAGGGTGTTGGTGGCTCGGGTTTTTCTATTGTGAGTGTGGTTGTCGTGCCTTATTTTCTGATTGAATATTCTAGTGGTTTTCGGTGATCCTGCCGTTTTTTGTTACTAAGGTATCAATACACATTTATGTTTAATGTTTGGCTGATGGTTTTTGTATGGATTATTTGGGTACTCAGTGATTTTTTTTTGTAGTTACTTCTGATGATGTTTATTGTATCTATGGAATTTGAACCTGCGTTGTGGCTGAGTATTTGAAAAGATTATCGTTTGTCAAATTATTAGTTCCAGAAGAAGACAATATCTGCAAATTGTATTTTTTTTTTTTTTTGTAATTCGAGGGTTATTGTGTTGTAAGCATTGACATTTTGATGAAGTGTGTAATTTTTGGGAGGTTTAAATTACTGAGAGGCAAGTTTTTGAATTTTCCTTTCACAATTTTGCGTTTGTTGTTATTTGGCAAGATTTCTGATTTTGGTCAATGGAATTGCAGAATTAATAATTGTTGGTTTAGTCGGATAATTGAGTACTTGAAGCACAACATAGCAAATGCCCGATGAATGGTATTAGAAGCCGCTTATATTTGCTTGACAAGAAATATTGCTAAAGCTAGGTATAACCTGATATCTAATCAACACTTTTAATTAACAAATAGCTTTTATTAATACAAAAGCCTTTTCAAAGCTCTTGTAGCTTGTATCCAGGCACTTAATCATTTCGTTTAATGTTATTTAGCATTTTGAATTTGGTGTTTTATTTCATATTAGTGATTTAAAAATAGATAGGATCATTGTTTAGTGGAGTGTTTTGTGTATATTTTAGATTGTATGAAATTGCCTTATTTGGTTAACGTGTGGTAGTAGTGTAGTATTTAAATTTTGTATCTTGATAGTATCATTGGAGTTGAAAGTGGTGTGCCTAACATACATGATGCCATGGGTCTATTGGTAAAGTAATTGTTTTCGGAATTGCGTTTTTGAAAAAAAAAAAGGAATTATGGAAATTTAAGATTTATTCTGAATGTAATGTTGGGTGTAATGTGTGCATGTGAATTTTTTTAGTATACTCTGGTATCCTTATTTATTTTTGTATTACCTATTTTTTGGGGCTATAATTCAATCTTAAATCATTAGCAAGCATAAGTATCGGTGATGACGACAAGGTTGAGGATTGATGTTGAAGAAATGGGTAGAAGTTGAGCAAGTTGTCGACAACTTTGGTTGGTTCATTAGGCTGGAGTTAGTGTTTGGTCCTCATAGGTGAAATGGCACACTTGGTAGATGAGTGTTACTAGGTGCACCCAACAAACTTTTGAAATGCCAAAATTGCTCCTATCACCTTTCTTCCTTAAAAATGTCATTTCTTTTCCGGAAAAGCTTCTGCCTCCACTTTCAAAAAGCTTTGCTTCTTGTTTTCCACTTTTTCCTACGGCATTGTCTCTGGTTCGTGGGGGTAGCAACGTTGAGCGCAGCGGTGAAGGTGAAGTTTCCGGCGTCAAGCTTTGCGGTGGTCGGTGGCGGCAAACGAGGTACACAGATGGTGTTTGTTCGTCGCGGACGTACGGATGACTTCCGGATCAAGTTGATCCGTAAGTTTCAGATCAACTTGATCCGTAAGTGTATTATTTTTTGTATTTGCTGTTTTTGCATCTGTTTTTGCATTTTTGCATCTGTTTTTCCATTTATTTTCCTTTATTCTTTTAAATTACTAATTTTTTTGTATGGTCATTTTTTGTTTGATTTGGTTAGATGGATGAAGATGAGTGGATGTATGAAATAATTTCTGAACGAGCGGATATGGATTATGAAAATGCAGAATCATGTGGTGCGAATGAACCACATGTTGATTGTTTGGATGCGTTCAAGACTTCTCAGGTTATAATGTTAATGCTTGTCACATGTTTAATAAAATGAATACTGGTAGAAAACTTAAATTATGTGGATTTTGTAGGTGTTTGAGTGTCGAGAGGATGTTTTGCGGTGGGCTTGATCCGTGGCTCATGAAAACGGATTTGTGGCGGTGATTTTAAGGTTGGACACAAACACAGGTAGTAGAGGAAGGAGTACGTTTGTGTTAATTGGCTGTGAAAGGAGTGGCGAGTATAAGTGTAGGAAAAAAGAATTTATCAGAAGAGACATTGGGACTAGGAAATGTGGGTGTCCCTTCAAGCTTCGTTGCAAGCCAGTGGCTGGAAGAGAAGGTTGGATGGTGAAGTTGATTTGTGGAGTGCATAATCATGAATTGGCCAAGTCATTAGTTGGACATCCATATGCAGGGCGATTGACTAAAGCTGAAAAAACACTTATTGCTGATATGACGAAGTCCATGGTGAAGCCAAGAAACATTCTGCTAACTCTGAAGGAACACAATGCCAATAGTTGTACAACTATTAAACAGATATACAATGCAAGAAGTGCATTTCGTTCTTCCGTAAGAGGAAGCGATCTTGAAATGCAACATCTGATGAAGCTTCTTGAGCGTGATCAATATATTTATTGGCACAGAATAAAGGATGAAGACGTGGTTCGTGATATATTTTGGTGTCACCCTGATTCAGTGAAGTTAGTTAACGCATGCAATTTAGTGTTTTTGATAGACAGCACCTACAAAACAAACCGGTATAGACTCCCATTGCTCGATTTTGTTGGGATGACACTGACTGGGATGACATTCTCTGCCGGTTTTGCATATGTGGAGGATGAACGCGTTAATAATTTGGTATGGACTTTACAACGCTTTCGAGGCCTTTTTTTAAAGCGTGATGCCCTCCCTGGAGTTATTGTCACTGACAGAGACCAAACATTGATGAATGCAGTGAAAGATGTATTCACTGAATGCACAAATTTGTTGTGCATCTTTCACATAAACAAGAATGTGAAGGCTAAATGTAAATCACTAATTGCGCAAAAAAATGTTTGGGATTATTTCATGGATTGCTGGGGATCTCTAATTGATTGTCCTTCAGAACAACAGTTTGATGAATGTCTGAAGAAGTTCGAAGTAGCTTGCACACCTTGGCCAATATTTGTTGACTATGTCAAGGAAACATGGATAATACCACACAAGGAAAAATTTGTTTCTGCCTGGACTAATAAGGTGATGCACTTAGGAAACACAACAACAAACAGGTATGAAATTGTTCAACTATTTCTATTAACGTTGAAAAATTTATGGAATTGTATTATTGTATATGTTTATTTTTATTTGTGTATTTGAAATATAGGGTTGAATCTGCTCACTCGTCTTTAAAAAGACTGTTACAAAATAGCATTGGAGACTTATGCAGTGTGTGGGATGCCGTGAACAACATGATTACGTTGCAGCACACACAAATTAAAGCATCATTTGAAACAAGTACACATGTCGTTGGACATGTGTTCCAAAAAACCTTATACAGGAGGCTGCTTGGAATGGTTTCAAGGTATGCTTTAAATCAGATTGTTGTTGAATTTGAGCGTGTTCACTATGCTGGCAAGAATCCCTCAAGTTGTGGTTGCGTGGTGAGAATCACGCTTGGTCTTCCTTGTGCTTGTGAGCTATCCAAATATGTTGGTGGTTGCATCCCACTTGATTCAATTCATATGTTCTGGAGGAGACTCAGTTTTTTAGACCAAGGGTTATCTGAGCCCGAGGTGGGCATCAAGGACGTAATGGAAACAATATACCAAAAATTCGAAGAACTTGATGTTTGTGGCAAGTTTACTCTAAGAAGTAAACTTTGGGAAATTGCACACCCTGATCAGAATTCGATGTGTCCTCCTCCAGCAAAGGTTAACACAAAGGGGGCACCAAAGAAAACTACGAGTAGGAACCCAAGGTCAACAAAGTGCGATCCATCTTACTGGGAGTATGTAGATGCCTTTGAATCACAACAAAATAGCAATTCATCGGTGAGACGTACTGCATCATCCTCTGAGCAACCGAATCGAAGAACGATGATGTCCATGTTGGACCAGTTTCAGCCATTTATGCACGACTTCATTGATAAGATTGCTGATGTCAAAGGTGATGGTAACTGTGGATATCGATCGGTTGCCGATTTATTAGGTATAGGTCAAGACTCTTGGTCAGTGATCCGCAACCATCTGCTTAAAGAACTTGCCAATTTCTCAGAAGACTATATCAAGCTCTTTGGTGGCACGGAGAGATTTGAGGAATTAAGGATGTCACTACTTGTTGATGGGTTAACCAAGGTATGTAATTTATGAATTTGATTTTTAAGACTTTAGTTTGAAATTAAGTTTGACGTGTATATTTGTTTCATTCAGGTGACAACGGATAAGTGGATGGATATAACGGACATGGGACATGTCATTGCATCAAGGTATAACGTAATCGTTGTATCCTTGTCTAAACAACAAAGCATGACATTCTTTCCCCTTAGAAGTCAACCGCTGACAAATTCTTCATTGCATCGTATAATTTGTATCGGTCATGTGTATGACAATCATTTTGTTGAGGTACATTGTAGATATGAAGTGTTTTTTTTTATGATTATGCAATGAGTTTTGTAGGATTGAGTTAACATTTTTTTCGCATACATAACAGGTTTATTTAAAAGAACGTTGTCCCTTACCGCCTGTATCATTGTTATGGTCTAGCAATTGTCATCCGCAGGCGAAGTCATGGCCAAATCCATATATTAGCAGAATGCAACATTACAAGAGCTTCGTGATGTTCAAGAGAGACTATGTTGACATAAATGATGATTGAACATGTAATTTATAAATGCCTGATCGTTTTGAACATGTAATTTATTTGTTACGTCCACAACAAAATTATTACTTAATTCTAAAAAAGCATGTATGATATATCGTTGTCTGACTTGACTACACATTGTGGAAAACCGTGTATGATAAATTGTTGTCTGCATTAACATAAAGGGCGTGAAAGGACCCTGCACAGCATGACTACACATGCAGATCTGATGCAAACTAAAGCATGTCATGTCATTCGTGTAGTTGACAACACATACAGAAAGCATGTGCATGCGTATTTTCAATCTTTAAAAAATGTAGCACTAATATTAAAACTCATCTATATATTTGGCACAACCTAACCTTGTAAGAAAGCACAAGTTTCAGTATCAACCCAAGTCTTACAAAAAACTATGACATTCTTGGGAGAGACAAGCAGTCAGACAGTTGTGAACTCCACATTAGGTTTTATTTTTCCAAATGGATCCATTGTTCACAACGACAGTGGTGTTTCCTTCCAAGCTTCCACTCCACTTCCCATTCGAGTACCTAACGGGTGTGATTTTCAAACGTTAAAAACCAGAATACACAATACCCTTAAGCTAACTGACAAGCAATTTTTGGATGAAATTTACTACTAGCAGCCTTTCACGTATGCAGGTAATCAATTTCGGTTACAATGAATGCAACTGAAAGATGATGCTGATGTTAACACAATGTTAATGTGTAATAATGAATTTTCGTTTGTTGGTCCGATTGAGTTATTATGTAGCATTGCTAGAACCCCAGATGGTATTTTAAACTTACTTGAAACTACTATGACCCCTACTCATGATGCCCTGCTATATTACAATGGGAGGTGGAACATGTCACGCCAAAATGAGTTTGTTGGTTACTCATTCACAAGAAAAAATCCCAAAAACTTTGACATTCCCACCGGATGTACCATGGATGAACTGAAGGATTTGATCAAACAAGTTGCGCCTCGTGGGATTCCCCCTTATGGTGTTGATGAAACACAAATGGTAACGCGATTGTTTTTTCGGAAACCAAGTCACCAAGAGTATTCAGAAAAAGTTATAAAATTTGAAATAATTGAACTCAAAACCAACGAGGATGTGATGAAGGTGCTCATTGAGTCTAACTACTGGAAAAAGATTGGGCCAATAGAAATTTTAGTTGTTTTCAGTAAACCTTTACCGCAAATGGAAGACGAGTTGTCCTTGTCGCAAAATTAGCATGAGTTAGTTAGTTGTAGTATTTGATGGAAATTTAATTTCGTTCGACTATGTTGAAGTTAATGTACTGTTTGAATTCATGTATTGCATAATCGTTTTCAATTACAAGAATCTCAACTAAAAAAAATAGATTTCTATATATAACAAACTAACTAATAAATTATTTTTCTTCTTACGGATCAACGTACGGATCACCTTGATCCGTAAGAAGAAAAACAAGCAGGGATAATTTTGGCATTTAATAGCTTTGTTGGGTGCACCAACAATAATGTTGGGTGCACCTAGCAACACTTCTGGTAGATTTATGGGCATTTTGTTGGGCCATTATTTCACATGTGAGATGTGTGCGTGCTTTGGGCTTTATCTGGCCCAATATTTATTTGTTATTCATTTTGAAAAAATTTCAGCCTTAATTGTGAATTCCCATATTTTTGCTGACTTAAAAATCACACTAAATTGTTTCCAACTTTTCATTTTTAGGCCATACTAATTTTATAAAGATAATGTAAAAGCAATGTTATACACAATTATTTTATTTGGGCCCGAAAAGAGTGCATTTTAAAGTTTAAAATTGTGTTCAATTCTTACGATTTTACTGACTCTCACTCATGGAAATTTGACGTTCGCAATTATAATTTCATAGTATTGAATGTTACCAGGTTGTACAATTTTGAAATGACAAGGCTACCATGAAAATAACTGTAAAATAATTGAAAGTAGTCAGACATGATATTAATGAAAATGGTCAGAGATGTTGACAAGTCGCAATTCTAGATGAGCAAACACTGTACTTACATTTGCAATTATATTATTTAAAAAACAGTTCTCCTTAAGGAGACTCAGTTATTTTTTGTTGACAAAAATAATCTCCTTTAAAAAACATTTGATGCAACAATACGATTAATAGTTGTACGTAAATCCAAATCTACCAGCAATTAAGTAGCAGTAAATAACCATCCAATTTAAATGTGAAAACTTTAAATGCATAAATGTGTACATTGGATAACAAATGTCAAATGGGAATGCATACTTAGTACTTTTTCATACATTGTATTCGTTAACCTCAATGCCTATAATATCTTCTTTAAGCATAAAGAATTTAACATGATCACCAACTGTAATTGGATAAAATCGCAAAAAAATCGTGCCATTCTTGACCAATGTGACAATGTATTTGTTCATTAATAATCCAAACGAGAGTCCATCTTTCAATAGTGCCATCAGGCAACATCACTAAAATCTCATATCATGGGTGTGTTCAAGTATGTAGTGAATTACTTGTTCAAGAATTTCTTATAATTGAACACAAACTCAATAATTAGGTAAAATGATGATAATAATCAAATAATATATAAATATGAAAGAAATTGTTAATTTAAAATTAAGGATAACTGAAAACCATAGGTTATTCATCATCTGCCATTGTAGACACATAGAGCTTTTTACCCAAAGAATGAAATAATGAGCGCTTTGAATCATACTTCATGTCTTTAAAGCTTCTGATATTCATTTGTCTCTAAACAAACATATTTCCTCTGTTTAAGCTTGCGCTTGAAGAAAATGATCGTTGGGGCATTAAATGCACGTACTTCTTCGTGCTGACAAACCACTCTTCGTCTCTAGCGTGTTGAACACTTTAAAAAGAAACCACTTCCTTTTGTGTTAGAGTAGGTCTGTGTAGTAGAGCTCTTCTTTTAATGGGAATTGAGGAATTTCAAAGCTTGACTTCGTTTATTCTTTATAGGATTCATCACATCCTAAGAGAATGTCTCTGCAAAACAGATCTTAGACACATAGTACTAAATGAAGTCTTAAATGCCAACTTTAATGTCATATCAAATCATGATTCCATCTTACTATCATTTGAAACATCAGATGCAAACTTCGTGAAACATGTTTTGAAATCGCATAAGACGTAGCTTTTAACCTTTATATTTGTTTACATCTAATCAAAATAATTAAGGGTCATGATTCGTCTTAAGACATAAATGTCTTTTGACCTAACACTTTTGATACAGGATGTAGAAAAATGTAGCTTGTGACTTTTGACACTACCTCACGAATTACAAGATGGAGAATTGCTTTTTATTTCATGAAGGGAAAGGAGATGTCTTATGATACAATAAGATGGATGCCCTAAAAAATGATGCCATGGAAGGTGGTTGGTTGTGATAAGTGCTTTGGGTTTGGATGATGGGTGGGGCATGTGGTAGAGGCCATTGTTAAGCTATCCTCTTAGAAGCGGAACCCTTGTCTTCAGATCCTTCACCAAGAAATGGTAAAAAAAAAAATCAACTAAGATTGGGTTAGTTTGGCAAGAAAGAAACAAATAAAAGAACTCTCCTTATTCAAACATCCCTGATTCTTTTAAAATTTGCATGATTTAGTTGTCCTTGATCTTCACTCAAATAGGCTAACAGGCTCCATAGCTCCAGTATTTGACATACAACAAGAAGTTTTGGGGGGGATCACTAAAATTTGTTGATCTTTCTGAAAACAACTTCTTTAGTGGAATTAAGGTAATTGGTGGAGGGCAATGTGGTATTCAGTTTCTGAATTTGTCTCATAACCTTCTGAAAGGTAGGTTACCAAATTCAATTGGAAAACTGAATTCAGTTTCTGGATTTGAGCTTCAATGAATTAGGTTCCAACATACCAGAGATGCTGGCAAATTTAACCTCATTGGAGAGATTGAAGCTGCAGGAAAATCACTTCACTTGGCGAAATTCCAAATGGATTTCTCTAGTTGTTAAAGCTGAAGGAGTTAAACTTATCTAACAATCTTCTTGAAGGGGAAATTTCAGAGGGCAAACCTTTGATTGACTTTCCTGAGAGCTCATATTCTGGAAATAAAGGGTTATGTGGAAAGCCCCTCAGTCCTTGTAAAGTTTGAGAATTGTTAAGACTATTATTCTGGCCAGAATTCAGAAACATTTGATTTTCGCTTGGTGCAAAACCAGATAACTTATTTCAATTCACATATTTCACTTAGAAAAGAATAGATAGATAGATAGATCTCATATTTCAATTCATTCTTCATTTTTCCTTTCAAAAATAGAAATTTGAGGCAACTATTGGATTTTCTGTACGTTAAGTAGCATTGAACATACAATTTAGGATCCCAGATTCCCGGAATATTGATTAGTGTATTTTATTACCAAAAATATGGGAAGAAATGTTATGCTTAAATGCTTAGAAGTCAAGTATAAAAAGTATCCTAAAATTTCCTAACAACTTCATGAATAGATAATTAAAAAATTTAAAACCCTTAAATTCCCTGTCATTAGATGGATTCAACTAATCTCTAACTGAAAACTTAGTCAAACATTGGATATTTTGCTCGGGTTGTTTACCTTTAACTAAGGAAAAATAACATTTTTTCCCACCTGCTGCCTTCAAAAACTGTCTAGCCATAACTTGGTATAATTAATTAACTTATAAAATATAGTAGTTGCTACTTGCTGAAATACCTCTGTCCTCACACCCGAATAAAAAAGACATTTCTTTATTATAATCAACCCCTTAAATTGATTTAGTTTCCTTGATAGAATAAATTTGGTTGCTTATCGAGACTATGGACCCTCTTGTTAGTTATTTAAGTAGGTGTAGGTGGTCCAAATTTGAATTATTGTGCCAGTGACCTTTCCTTGAGCCTTGCCTGGCCACTATCAAAACTATGCCATCTTTTCCAATCATCACGCGCTTATTTCCTATCATTTGTGACAAGAACAAAAACAAAAAAAGACTGAAACCCATCTTGAAATGACCATTATTGATCATAAAATTAAATAAAAAATACTTTTGCTAGAATATTATTAGAGGGGTTCCTCAGTTATCCCCAGTAGCTGGTAATTCATATAATCAATGCTGTTTAGCGTAATACAACATAAAACTTGCAGGCCATCCTGAAATCACACCACCCTGAATTGAAGTACTGCATGTGGATATTATGCTTCTTTTAAATGAAATCACACCACCCTGAATTGCAGGCCAAAGATATAAGTACCAAATAGTAGCAGCCAAAATGTACCATAACAAATAAACCAGTGAAAGGAGCCCATAGAAAATACAAATTTTATGTTCACTTTTAAGTCTAACTAGTGATACAGTCTTTTATATTGGATTAATGATCGTTTTGAGGATTAAATGCTTGGTAAGACCATTTTATCATTAAAAAAACAACAGATAGCATTCACTGGAGATTTAAAAGTGGTGCATTCATATGAGTTAATGGAAATATGAGCACCATTATATATTTTAAGCATTGCTCATTCTCAGCATTAGTTGTAGGTCTATTGAAAGAAGCCATTACAAAAAGGCACAGAAACTTACTGAGTAAAATTCATGTTGGGGACGCGAAAGAAGAGGTTTCTCATTGTAAGTCTGCATTATCTTCCTTTCTGGTGCACTCAAATGAAGATCTTCAGGGTTGACGACACGGCCTAAAATTTTCAACCTTTCTCTGAAGGGAACAATTGTATCTCCACGAAAACTCTTTACCTTTTCAACTTCATCATCCATCAACCTCTGTAGAAAGGCATGAAACAGATGTTACTTCATCAGAAACACAAACCAAGTCATCAACATTACGCACTTTTGACAGAATTTACATTGTGATATTAACTGATAAATTGACTGCATTAAGGGTCCATCTTACTCTGATGTTTTCTTGAAAATTCAGTGGAAGATCCTTGGAGTAACTTTCCGAAAGTTTAAAGTACAACACAAAACTCATTCCTTCCCCATCTGTTTCACCTTGAAAAGTGTGGCAGGGTAAATAGGAATCTGAAAATCCATAAAATAAGATTGTAAGAATACGTAATCTCAAAACATTAGAGCATATTTAAAAAGTTTAATTTACATACATTTTTAATGTAAAACATTTTTACACAAACATCCAATAGGGAATTCACTTTATCGCCACATCATATTAATGAATAGGATGACACAGTAAAATGCTCAATTCTTATTGGATGTCTGTGTAAAACATAATTCTTAATTTTCTACATGAAAATCTGTATATAAAACCTAGAATAGAAGTGCTTTATGACTTTTTTTGTTGACAATTTGCCATGGTCAGGAAAAGGTAATAGATGGCTAAGGATTAGAATGTAGCTAGGAGCTCACTGTTAGTGGTAGAACAATTCTCAGCAAGAAGTGTAAAAGGGTAACTATATTTTAGAATAAAAAAATGAGTACCTGAACATTCACTACTAGTATGGCTGGAAGTTTCCCTGAAGAGCTCATCACAGGAAGTTCCACAAACCGAGCTATATGGTCTATTTTCCGTGGACATAAGAATACATCAACACCAAGTGGGTAATATCCAGCATGGTTTGAAGCAAATTCTTTCTTCTTGTCCCTGCCATATATATATATTAAAAAGAGGCGAAGTCAAACATAATTCTGTTTATGGATATGTATGTAAAAACTATTAAGGCATATCTGTGTACACATCGTGTATTCATGAAACAAAATACACAGAATCTTAATCTTACTTTAAATAATTTGCTCCTCGAACTTTAAAAGTGCAGGGGTCAATGCGTGACCAACAATCAAGCATTTTCTTCTCAGTTGGACATAAGGGTACCTGAGAACCTGCGAGTGGTCTTTGTAGAATTGTCTTTGAGGAAACTGGATACCATAAAAAGAAAAGAAAAAGAAGTATTAGAACCATTATACACTCACTTTTGCACTATAAGATTCATTGTTCTGAGAAGGTAAGGGTGCATTTGGAATCGTAACTAATCATAAAAAGTAGAATTTAGAATAGTGTAATGTTCATCTATTCAAATTATCATGTATGCTACGTTCAGCTTTGATTAAGAATATGCTAAAAAATTCTTTTATGGATTCTACTACTTTTCCAAAAATCTAACCAAATATCATAGAAGCTTTTAGACATTTTCTTTTTTAATTTTAGAACTACTCTTTCATAAAAAAAAAGCTTAAACATATACCTCCCAACTTAACATTATATTTGGCAAAATGCAGAATCATAACTAATAATTTAATATATATCAAATGATATAGTCCCAATGCTTGAAGTGGATGGCAGGTCTATTAAATTAACAATGATCATTAATGATAATAATTCTGTTTCAATAACTTGAACTCACATAGCGTAGCCTTCCCACTCCATTTAAAGGAATGTTTCGTAGGATCCTTCTTCCTTGTACTATTAGGAGGACTAGAACTTAATGATCCCTGATCAGTAGATGGAAGACATGACAAGCAATTGCATGGAAGAATCCCACAGTTGTGCAAATCTCCATCATCCCTTTTCGAGCCTGCATCCACTGAGGAAAATTCATCAAGAAAAACAGGTTCATTTGCTTCATTTACTCTTTTGTCGCATTTACCATGAGAATTTGTGGCATCTGTTGGTAAATATTTGTGTTTTTAATTTAAAATTTATAAATATATATTAATTCTATTTTATAAAATAAAATATTTATTTTAGATTTTCTTAAGATTTTGTTTTAATGAGTAAACTAGTTTGTTATGTTTGTTGTGACAATTGTAGGTTGGTTTTCCAACGGTCATATCATATTTTGTTGTCGTAAAATGCCTATACATTTTTCTCTTCCCCTAATTTATTTTTTTTCCTTGTGCTTATTGTATGTCATAATGCATTATTCATGTGTTGTCAATTAAATATATTTTGTTACTCTTATTTTGTTATTTAATTCAAGACTGTGCATCTTCTTTGTATTTATTTTCCTTCATTTTTGTTTTATTTTCCAACAGTCTTAAGAAAGAAAAATGTTTTATACTTTCTTCTTGCATAGTCTTTTCTGCAGTAGCATGATGTTGTATCAAAATATCTATAATGGATATGATTAAGTTCCTTTCTAGTAAGCATGAAAAATTAATGGATGAAAACACAATGCATGATGTTCCATTAAAAATGTTTTTATTATATTATGTATTTCCTGAAATTTTACATTAGTATGAGATTGTTGAAAAATATTTTCTTTGTCAATTGTATTTTTGTTTAAGATAAAATGCTTTTAGAATTAGTTTGTGTGAAAAAAAAAAAACTAAAAACATCTCACTACTTTCATTCATGCCTTAGGAAGTTATCTTTTACTTGATCAAATGATCATGTGAACACAAGTCTTTAAAATCAGGACATTTGTTGTTAGGTTTTTTTAATTTCTATTGTTTAACGTTATTATTATTACTGCAAATATTTTGTTGCTACATGTTGACTGATTATTTCTTTATATATAACTCATTGATAAAAGATAAGCCTGGGAAAATATAACACAAAAACAATAAAATAAACATTTTGGTGAAACTTTATATTATGCATGTCATATTCTTAATAGAGTACCTTATAAAAAAAATCTTTATAAGCTACGGAGTAAAAGAGAACCAAATCTGAAATATCTTAAAGTGTGGGGGTGTCTAGTAAAGGTTAATATCCCTATTAATAAAAAAAGGAAAATTGAAAAAAAATATTAATTATATTTTATTGGATATTTTTTACATAATACTACTTATAGATTCTTAGTTATTAATTCAGAAGTATCTGAAATTTCTAATGGTACTATTATGAAGTCTAGAGATGTGACTTTCTTTGAAAATATTTTTTTTGAAAAATAAATTGTTAAATCTTTGTATGGTTTGAAACAAGCTCCAAAGCATTGACACAAAAGTTTGATTAAGTTATTCTTTTGTATGGTTTTCAAATTAATGATAGTGATAAATGTGTGTATGTGAAACAATTTAATAATAACGAACGTGTCATTTTATGTTTGTATCTGGATAACATATTGATATTTGGTAGTAAATGAATTTCATAAATGATGTGAAGTTTTTCTTGTCTAGAAATTTTGATATGAAAGACCTTGGTTGTGTAGATGTGATTTTGGGTATTAAGCTTATAGAGAAAAATGATGGTATGATTTTTCTACCCAATCTTATTATGTTGAAAAGCTATATATTAAAGAAGTTTAATTATTTTGATGTGAAACATGTTTCTACTCCTTATGACTCATCCATCAAGTTAAAGAAAAATTTGAGTAAAGGATTTTCTTCACATAAATATTCTCAAAGTATTGGTTCTTTATTGCATTTGACAAACTTCTCTAGGCTTGTCTGATATTGCATATGCAGTTGGTAGATTGGAAAGTAATTGAGGGATTTAGTGATACAAAATTGAAGTTTTGATTTTGATGAAATAAAATTGACAAGTGGTTATGTCTTTGCTTTTTAGCTGGTTGTGCAGTATCATGAAAATCTACTAGACAAATTATTATTTCACATGAAAGCAAAAATTATTGCTTTAAATACTGCTACTAATGAGGCTGAATTTCTTAAAAATGTATTATGCGATTTGTCATTGTTAAATAAGCGTATACCTCCAATTCCAATGGATTGTGATAGTCAAATTGTTATATCTAAAGTGACAAGCAAAATTTTAATGAAAAAAGAAGACACTTAAGAGTGAGACATAAGTCTATAAGAAATTTGATTTCTCATTATGTCATTTCTCTTGACTTTGTCAGGTCAGAAAATAATATTACGGATCTGCTTACAAAAGGGTTGACGCGTCAACAAGTATTTGAGTCATCGAGGGGAATGAGATTAAAACCCATTATTTAGTTACAACAATGGACACCCGTCTCCGTGTGATTGGTGATCCCATGAATGAAGTTCAACGGGTAACAACGAAATTGTTTGTTGACTAAAGTACACCAAAATGAAATTTGGCGGAGTTGTTCCGTTTCTCATTCCTATGACGAGGTGTATTATAAATTGTGGCAATATTAAGGTTGAGGTATTTATATATGTGTATTTTTGGTAAAAAAAATACCTCTTAATGAATCCGATGACAATTATTGTAGGAGTGGGTGTCACAACCCACTCTTTGAGGATTCACCTAGTGAGTGTGGTGGTGGGGCCGCCACTGTGAGATATGGGCTAATCTCTAAGTGACACTCACGAAACAAGATACAAGCGCAAGGCCGTGTAACATGCTACCACTGATTAGAACCTAATTGAACGCCAATATTGTAGGGGTTGTGTACTAAAGTCCGGTTAAAGAATATGTAGTTCAAGACAATCAAGTCACTACATTTTTCTCGGATGGAAGTTCATAAACACTAGGTATAAGGCTCAAACCCGGAAGGTTCCTTATACCGAAATACAATATCACATGCTCTTTCTCTTATATTTTTATACAAATTATCTTTCAGAAAATATATTTTAAAATTTTAAATTATGTGGGGGAATGTTGGTAAATATTTGTGTTTTTAATTTAAAATTTATAAATATATATTAATTCTATTTTATAAAATAAAATATTTATTTTAGATTTTCTTAAGATTTTGTTTTAATGAGTCAACTAGTTTGTTATGTTTGTTGTGACAACTGTAGGTTGATTTTCCAACGGTCATATTTCCAACGGTCATATTTTGTTGTTGCAAAATGCCTATATATTCTCTTTCCTCCTTTCTAAAAACATGACAGAGCTACAGTCTCATCTCTTTCTCCCAAAATTTTCTATTTCTTTTCTTATAAAATAATTTATTTCTTGAGAGTAAGAGCATTGATGTTCATAAGGTTTGGGGATCCTTTCGCTGCACACGATCGGAACCGACGGGTTGTCGTATCTTGGGAGAGGAGCGCAATCAGAATTTCTTACCCATGTAGTGGAGGCGTTTTCTCTCTAAGGATAGCATTTACGCGCTTCAACCCAGGCTATATCTTTCTTTCCCTAATTTATTTTTTTTCCTTGTGCTTATTGTATGTCATAATGCATTATTCATGTGTTGTCAATTAAATATATTTTGCTATTCTTATTTTGTTATTTAATTCAAGACTGTACATCTTCTTCGTATTTATTTTCCTTCTTCCTTGTACTATTAGGAGGACTAGAACTTAATGATGCCTGATCAGTAGATGGAAGACATGACAAGCAATTGCATGGAAGAATCCCACAGTTGTGCAAATCTCCATCATCCCTTTTCGAGCCTGCATCCACTCAGGAAAATTCATCAAGAAAAACAGGTTCATTTGCTTCATTTACTCTTCTGTCGCATTTACCATGAGAATTTGCAGCATCTACATCTAAAAACTCAGCATCTGAATTTCTAATACTCTCAGAGATATGTGCAGAATGTCGTTTTGATAGCTCCCCAGGTTTGTGCACATGTTCAGTTGAAACTCCACGGTTGGCTTCAGTTCCATTCAGAGATATCACATCAGCATATATCAATATTAGCAAAGGTGATCTTATCATATACAATGCATTAAAATAACACATGTTACACATCTAAAATTAATTTTAAAATATCCAAAATAATACCATCAATAACACTCTGGTAGTCATCATCACAGTCTGAGTCAAATACTGCAACTGAATCAAACCATGCCTCCTCAATAGATCCTGCTGCCATAAATTAACAACATTTGAGGAATAAGGATTTCTGAAAATAGTTTTTTAGCTCATTGAAATAGATATCCACTAATTAACTCAGTTCCCATTTACAAATTTTAATTTAAACTTCTTCAGAGGAACTATCTGTGAAGAAAAGGGACTAATCCAACAACAAATGCTTATTTTACAATTAAATTTCAAAACATCCCTTGATATTGCAAAGAGAATATTAGTCTAATACTGTATATTACAAGCCTGACTAAGCCTTCTACCACACACACCACCATTCCAACACCTCTGTCACGTAGAAAAATGTGACTGTGACAAGAACATATTAGAGGTTGATTAAACAAAACACAACAAGAACAACATTGGAAGGAGAAAGAAAGAAAAAAAATAGAAGAAACGGACCTTCAAGCAACCTCGAATTTAATTTTAAGGTTGGAGAAAGAAGTTCTACTCTCTTTTTTTTGTACCTGTTATAATTAAGGCAATCTTCGTATTTTAAAAAATATTAATTAATTATTAAATATATTAATTATATAATTTATGAAAAATATTATTTTAACTAAAATAATTTTATTAAAAGGTAAGAATAAAATAATAGATTGACCCGTGAAAAATAGAATTAACTTTCTTATTATATTCTTTGTTATTCAATCACAACTTATTATATATAATAAACTAATTAATTTTTATAATAAATATTTTAACGTCAAATAAAAATAATAATAAATATATTAAATAATTACATCAATAATGATGTCTAGTAAATTTACCGTGAATCATTAATAAATCTGATAAATATTTTGTACTATCATAATTCATAAGAAAAACTCCCATACTCCGGGTAGGAATAGAAAACAGTTGGTTCGTGCTTTTAATAATGAGAAAGAGTGTAGAGTAATAAAAAATCGAAGCAAAGGATGTGTCGGCCCATACTTTTAATATGAACACATACAACCAATATTTCGATCAACAAAAGGGTAGTTGAATAGTTTTATAATAATTTTTTTTTATAAAGGATAGATATCTTTTATGGAAGATAATTTGAATCAGTAAAATTATTATGAGTGGTAAAAAATTTCTTTCAAATATTTAATATAATTGCATAGTAAGTTTCCATAATAGCTATAATACTATTGATTATTTTTTTAAGAGTACCATTGATTATTTAAAAAGTCATTCCAATAACAAATTACTACATATATAAGTTTATTAATTTTTATAATGATTATTTAAATATTAGAATAATGAAATTTTTATAATAATTATTTTAAAAATCATATTATTATTATGATTTTTATTACTATCTCCTTTCATTTGTAATTATGATTAAATTAGATAGCAAGTAAGAGTATAATTAATAAAGAAAAAACCTCTTTAAAAAATAAAATAAGTAATGTTATTTCAAACTTTAGAAATGACAAATAAAAAGAAACATTACTTTTTTTGGAAAAATTAACACTTAAAAACGAATAGAAAGAGTGAATAGTGAAAAGTGTAAAAACTTCTATGCATGCCTATTAAATTTAAAAATAAACCTAATTGTAACATTTTATAAACTATTTAGTCCTATTTTAATTTCTTTTAACATGTGTGTGATGTGTGTCTGACATTTCCAAGAAAGCAAAACTTGATAAAGTTCAAAGCTATCTCATATTGATCAATCAAAGAACAATCGAATCACCCAAAACAAGGAATTCTCATACAACAACCACAATAGTCGTTGAAAGTTGGCAGCTGAAGAAGGCAAAAAATTGGTGCCACAGGTTGGAGAGGGGAGGGTCCACGTAGGTGAGGCACATGCCACGTGGAGGGATGTGATTGGCCTAGCGTGTGAAAAAAAATGGTGCAGAGTTTTGTGGACCGGGTTTCCACTGGTTGTGGCTGTTGTACGTTTATCTGACGTCGTTTCACACGCTCAGGTAAAAGTAAAGTTTTTTAGTATCTTTATCAACGTCCGTATTTGGGTGTGGTGAATCCAAAAATGTCTTATAATACCAACGCCTTGTTGCTATATTCATAACCCTTTTCGTCAATTACAATGGGGTTGCCCCAGCAGCTGATTTTTTCACTTTTTCTGGTAATCTAATAAGAAAATGCTTTGTACATGTTAAATGAAAATAATAAAAAACATTTTTATATTAGACATTGGTCGGTGTCGTATTTTAATGTTGGAATAATGAAATAAATTGCATTGATACCTCCTACGTTTTTTTTCTCAAAATTTCACACTGTTTGAATTTTCTTTTTTTATTAGACTTTTTATTTCTAATAATAACTCCTCTTAATAAATAAGAGAGTTATATGATTTGAAATAATAACTCATCTTAATTATTTGAGATATATAATAACTCCCCTTAATAAATAATTGAGTTATTCGGTTCTGTCCCATTATTATTGGCATGCAAGAATAAAATTATCTCTAAATTATTGTTGTTTTAATTTTTTTTAATGTAATATTAATTATATTTTTCATTTATATCACTTTATTAATAATAAACTATAAAATCTAGAAATGAATTAATGATGATGCAAGATTAATGTTATAAAATTACAATTTTTTTAGTCTATTTATTATTTTTTTGTCCATGTAACAACTTGAGACAATAATTATTTTGGTACAGAGGGATTTGTATATGTTTAGTAAGGTTTTTAGGAGTTTATAACTTAAGTAACTTTGACCAAATATTTTTTATACTAGCTTATTTTAATAACTTATAAAAAATAAGTTAACTTATCGGTTATTATTCTTTTTTTCTTCTCAATATTATTCTCACTAATTTATTTGAAACTTATTTTTATCCTTTTATTCAATATAAAAACTTTTACTTATTTTTTAACATTCTTACAAACACTAAATTGACATATTTATTTTCTTAGTTATATGAAGCTTGGAATTCTACCTTTTTATTATTTTTTTCATTTTAAAATATTTATTTTAATGAATTAATATATTTTTTATTTTTATTTAAAATATTTGGTCACTAAAAAAAAGTTGATAAAAAATTAAAATTATAAAAAAAGTATTATTTTTTGTTTCAAATTGATATTATTATTGAAAAAAAAATTGATTTTTAAAAAATATAAAGTGGAAAGAATGGAGTTAGATTTAGTGGAAAAAAATTAATATTACTAAACATAAAAGAGGAATAGAGATACTGAATGGAGTTAGATTTAGTGGAAAGAATAAGCCTCTAACGATGAATAAGATTGGAATTTTTGCAAAAAGATATATCTATATTAATTACTTGACTTTGTTTCAATCAAGATTATCTTTTAAAGACAATACTTGCACTGGAGAGCCATCCACTCTTCTTAAATTTGGGAATTTAAAAAGAAATATAATTGATTTGAGATAATAACACTTGCACCAGAGGGATGAAACAATTAACTATTTACCATATGATAAGAGAACTTTTTTCATTTATATATTGTTAACATTTATAAGTTTCTTCCTTAAATTTTGTGAAGACAGATCAACGTCTTAAAAAAAAATCACGTGACGTTTTGGTCATTTTTGTTCACTTTAATTTTTAAGTGATAATGTAACATTATTTTTATTATTATTTTATTTTGATTACGCTTTCCAATGATAGTATCCGATCATCTTCACCTGTTGATCAACTAATAGAGAAAAAAATAATTAGTTTATCCTTACATATTCATTACTCTATCCCTTTTTAATCTATAGATTTTATCAGAGATTTGTTTAGGGGACATTTGTTTCACAAATTAATCTACTCCCGGGAAAGTAAGCATAGGAATGTAACATTCTCATAGTTGTACAAATTTTAAAAAACTATTCTCAAGGACTATTGATTCATAGGAATGTGGTTACTTCCTCTTTTACTATTTTTTATGTCTTATTATAATTGTCGTGTAAGAAAAAATTTATTCTAAAATAATTGTTATTTTAGCTTTTTAACGTAACATTAATTATCTTTTTCAATTTATAACCCTTATATTATTAATGATGGACAACAAAATCTATAAATAAATTAATAATGATATAAGGTTAATTTTGTAAAACTATCACTCCCTTTCATCTATTTATTATTTTTTCTTGTTCTATGTAAAACGACCTAGGATAACAATTATTTAGGAATGGGGGAGTATGTTTTTCTGTGATTTTATTCCCATTAAGAGGGATGAGCATGTGATATTCTCATGGAAATATCGGAAGTGATTTTGTAATACACATGTAAATTTTATTTAAATTATCTTGAATTTTAAAAAATAATCCTAGAATCAAACACTTTTTTAAATATATTCAGGAATAACATTCCTTGTCATATGATTCCTAGGAATATAATATCATTTCGTGAAACAAACATAGGGTCGGCCTTGGGCATAGTTCAGAGGTGAGACAGTCCATGGTAATGACTGAAAGGGCCCCCAAAAAATATATAGTTGTGTATTAAGTTTTTTTCTATGTTGTTTTATATTATTTTCATAAATGGGTGGAAATTATTTTTCATTTTATCTGTCTTTGTATTCAAATTAAAATATGACATGTGAATAGAAAGTACAAAAGATTTAGTTTTCCCCCCTAATATTTTATATCCTTAAATTCATGTTACATGAATTTTCAAGTAAGTATAACATATTAACATGTAATAAACCTATTAAAATAACTTTGTGTTTTTTTTTTAAGAATTAAAACATGTACCATATGAGACTTGTGAGTAGTGAATACCCACCAACTAATCACCACTACCCAGACAATGTCTTAGTGGACATCATGGGTAGTTACCAACTTGGTCACTGTCAATCCCTATAAGACAATGAACGACATATGAATAGGTAAGTTACATTCCATTCACCATACTCATTCTAAATAGACATTGACTTTAGCATCAGAGTCCCTTTTTAGGTACCTCACCCCGCCATTAGAGAAGGAGCTCAGAAATAATGGGAGAAGTCTACTCACAGATCAGACTAAGAAGAATCTGGTGAGAACGTTTGGCACTCACAGTGGGGCCAGAGTGAAATTTCCTTCAATCACAAAAGTATATGGTAGCGACCAGGAGTTCAACGTTAAGGTCAACTACCATGGAAGGAAGTTCAGGAACACAAGGATTCAGATAGCAATTGGAGGCTCTACAGAAGAAGAATGCAAAGGAAATGGTTGCATTATGACAAAAACAAGAAGTAGATATGCAAGCTCTGTACCAAGAAAACGAGGTCATCCAAGTGTAGTTACAACAATCACATGCGAACACGCAATAGACGGTTCCAAACCACAGTGTAGCAGCATAAGAAAAACACTCTTCACATGACACCAATTGTCATACAAAAATGGTTGGACGATCCAATCATAGGTCTAAGAGACAATCGATCAAGTTACGTAGACGACATCCTTTTTTCAACAGAATCCTTGATGCTCCCCTTCCTCTAGGATGGAAGCCTTTGAACATTGATCGATATGATGGAACCAAAAACAATGATGAACACTTGGAGGCATATATTGCCCAGGTAAATTTATACACTAAAGGTGATGTCATTACATTTAGGGTCTTTCCAAGTTCCTTGAAGGGACCCGCACTAACAAGGTTGCATCAACTTCCCCCTCGAATGATCGACTCTTTTGACACACTTGCTGAATGTTTTGGTGCCCAATATGTCACATGTCAACCTCATCATAGCATTGGTAGCACTGATCAACCTACAGTAAGCATATAAACAAGTCACTACACGATTTCATGGCCCGATTTTCACAAATCGTGATTAGAATCCAAGATCTCGAACCTAGAGTAGCCCTTCATGCCATGATAGCGGCACTAAAGCCAAAAGCGTTCATAGACAGTCTGTGCAAGAAGAGGTCAACCAATGATAAAGCTAACGGCCAAAGAAGCCTTATTCTCACAAAGAAAGGCTAAAGCCTATCAAAGAGAAAGATTTCAAAAGGTAGCCAAGGCAGTCGAAGTATGCAACATATACCCCTCTCCTTGAAAGTCGAGCATGTATCCTAAAGGAAGCATTCAATGCAAAAATACTTGTGCTACCACCATCGGCGAATTCTCATAGCCAAGCCAATCATACCAAACAATGCAAATATCATTAGAACTATGGTCATTGTACAAAAGAATGCATAATTATAAAGGATAAAATTGAAGAATTGGTTTAAAGAGGATGTTTAAACCATTTTGTAATCGTGGTAGTTATAAAAGAGGAGTCAAAGGTGGCTGCAGAGGCAAATTCAGAGGTGGATACATTGGAGGTCGGGGCAACAATAATCAACAGCTTGAGGGAGAAGGCGAGCAAAGACAACAAGAAAATCCCCTTGGTGTTATTCGAGGTGTGATCAATTACTAGTGGTTTTGCTGGTGGAGTTTGTACAAACTCTACCAAAAAATGACATCTTTGTAGATGCAGACCACCAATCACATTCATAGATGCAGACTTCGTAGGGAATGATCCAACACAAGATGACCCTATGGCGGTTACAATCGTAATAAATGGTTGGGTAGTTTGGAAAACTCTAATTGAATAGGGAAGCTCTACTAGCATTTTATATTGGTCTATCTTTGAAAAATTAGATGTTTCTCACAATCTTATACAATCTCATGAGAAACTTGTAATAGGTTTTGCAAGCAAATGAGTTCATGCTAGAGGAAAAATAGACTTGTTGACTACTTTTGGCTCAGGAAAGCTTTCCCAATCATTGGTGGTGCCTTATGTTTTGGTGGAATCAGATACCTTATAATGTCCTACATGGTAAGCCTACTTTAAACAAGTTAGGAGCCATTATTTCTACACCTCATTTAGCAATGAAGTTCCCCTTATTCGTAGGGGGAATTGTCACTGTCAAGGTTGATTAGTCAATGCTCATTAATGATATATAAAAAGTTTCAAAATCGAGACATACAACATAAAGAAAGAAGCAGAGAAAGAGAAGGCATTGATATCTAGTATCAACATTGTTGTCACTACCTTGGAGGATCTTGATCCCTAATCAAATTTCGAAAATCGATCACCAGCACCCATAGAAGACATTGAGCCCTTCTAGATCGGCAGGAAGTCACATCAATGCACCAAAATTGACAAGAAAATGGAGGATGCAATGCGAAAAGAAGTAGAGCAAGTGCTCCTAAACAACACCAACCTGTTTTCTTGGAACGCACCTGAGATGCCAAGCATTGACCCCAACTTCATTTGCCACAAGCATGCAATTTTCTCTTATGTGAAACTTGTAGCTCAAAGAAAATGCAAACTTGTTGAAGAGAGGAGAAAGGCTATGGAAGCATAAACTGATAAATCGTTGAAGGCTGACTTCATTCATGAAGTAGACTATACCACTTGGTTAGCAAATGTAGTCATGGTGAAGAAATCAACTGGGAAATGAAGGATGTGTGTAGATTAGACTGACCTCAATAAAGTCTACCCCGAAGATGTTTATCTTTTGCCCAACATCAATAGATTGGTTGATGAAGCACATGGGTCCAAATTAATTAGTTTTCTAGACGTCTACTCGGGCTACAATCAAATCAAGATGTTTCCACCTGATTAAGAAAAAAACAACATTGATCACCGATGAAGCCAACTTTTGTTACAAGGTAATGCCTTTCGGCCTTAAAAATGCAGGTGCCATGTGCCAAAGCCAAAGGCTCATGGATAAAGTTTTCAAGGAATAGATCGAAAAGAATATAGAAGTGTATGTAGACGATATGGTCGTGAAGTCACTTTCTCCTGATTAGCACGCTTGTGACTTGGTTGAGATCTTTATACAGCTCAAAAAACACAACATGAGGTTGAACCCTGAAAAATGCATTTTTGGGGTTGAAGGTGGTAAGCTTTTAGGTTTTATGTTAACCTACAGGGGAATAGAAGCAAATCCAAAATAATGTGAAGTTGTCATAGCAATGAGGAGTCTAGAAAATGTGAATGAAGTCAAAAAATTGACAAGGAATCTAGCCCCTTTCTCTCTCGATGCTTGCCCAAGATGGCGGAGAAGGCAAGACCATTCTTCAGACTATTGAAGAAATCACTGAGTGACTTTGTTTAGGATGACGAGTGTGGAAAAATGTTTACAGAACTTAAGAATTTCTTG